>NC_080632.1:81713544-81953544 GCF_027887145.1 Ammospiza caudacuta | reverse complement strand
AACTTCTGCAGACCTTTCATCAGTTCAGGGGAGTTCCAGAGAACTTCCAGTTGGGTAGAAGATTTTTTTCAGTTGCCTCAGTCTCCTTTCTGCATCTGGTGATCTGCACCAAATTTTGTGGAGAGAACATTCAATGGAATTTGTCAAGAAAAGCCATCCTGGATCCCTCAGCCCGTCATGACAGGGGACAAAGGCCCTATAATCATTCTGTGTGTTGATCTGTAACAATGCAAGTGACATTGTAAAACTGCAAATGAAGGTGGAAGTGCTATATCTGAGTGAAAGCACAGATTGACCAGGTTGGCTTAAGGGAATTTACCTCCTTACTCCATTAGCCCCACTCACTGCAGTGTAGTTAGGATTTATAAACACACAGAAGCCTCATCAGAAAAGATTTATGATACATGTGCCATATCCATGTGCCACTGAGCCAACATGTGCATTTGCAGTATGTTTGGTGTATTCAGAATATTCCTGATTAATTGTATGTTCTTTCATATTTTCTTCTAGGATTTCTCCACCATTCAGACCAAGTCTCTCTTTGCCCTTTCTGATATACACTTGTGTATTTTGGAACGAGCAGAACATCCACACCCTGAATAGAAAAGGCTGGAGGAAATTCTGTTCCAGGTGTCACCCAGAAATTTAGATAACATGATCAAAGATGTTCCTCTGGACAAAAATGATAATATTCTGTGTGGAGAAAAATATAATTTCTTTATTTCTTCTTTCTTTGTATTGATTATGTTTAAACAGGAAAGAAATGGCATTTTAAAAGCAACTGCGTATTGATATTTGCATCAAAGAGAGTAGACACAAAGAAACCATGAAGTTCAGGCTATAAGATTATAAAATGTGAGGCCATAAAATACAATGGAAAAATACACAGCAAATTGCATTTCATAAGCCATATCTACAGAAATATGAACACATAAACCCACATACTGTAGTAATATCAATGCCAGAAAGGAAAGATGTATCAAATTTAAAATATTTCCACTTATCTCCAGTTCTCAGTTTTTAAGGCTAGAAAAGCACTTCTGTGATCCCTTCATGAAGAAGAGCAGAGAGCTGTAACCCACACGTGTCACCAGGTACAGCTTTTGAGCAGTGGTGTCTGTCAGCCATCCCTTCAGTTCAGGTGGGTCATGCACCAGAGGTACCAACAAATTTGGGTTGCTGCTGCCAGCTAGACCTCAGTAACACACAGCAACAACTTGGTGCCAGTGATTTACAAACCTGGGCAAAGTAGAAAATGTGTTGTATCTCAGAAAGAGGAATATACCACCACAGAATAATGGAATCATAGAATAGCTTGAGTAGGAGGGACATTTGAAGACTATCCAGTCTATCCAAACTATCCAGGCTATCCAGACTATCCAAACTATCCAGGCTATCCAGACTATCCAAACTTCCTGCAATGAGCAGGAGCATCTTTGACTAGACCAGGTTGGTCAGAGCCCAGTCCAAATTTTCCATGAAAGTTTTCAGGTGTGGGGCACTCTCAGCCCTCTATTGGGAAGCTGTTGTGGACAGTGGGAATGGTCAGTCAGGGACTTTGCAGACCTCTGACAAAGCAATTGAGTTGCTGCTGCATGTAGGGAGCAGGTACTAACTTCCCATTGGCTTTTAACGAGAGAAAAGCATAAATGTTTAATTTGTGTCTTTAGAAATCCCTCAATGGGCCTTTTTTAAAAGTGAGGTTAAAATTTAGATGCTGGGATATGTTAGGTTCTTGTGCCACCAGAGACACCTTTCTCTAGATATTCTCAAAATATCTCTCCATACCACCTCAATCTCAGTTTAGCAGGGGTTGTCACTGATAAGGATGATGATAATTAACAATGATGATGAATTTAAAAGAACTGTGGCTTTCTCTAGTGAATAATCTAGATTATACCTGCACACAGTATCTAGTAAAAAGACAAAACAATAAGAGGGCAATAGGGGAGAAAGGACATGTTTTGATAAGCATGTTAAATGGTGCATTAATAATCTGATAATATGTGTTTGTATAATTGCTATTAATTCTGTTATTTGTGTGGTTTCCCTATGAAAGATACACAAAACAGAAACACGAGAGATTCTCTAACAGTTTTGTCATCACTTAAAAGCCAGCACAGCTTAGCAAATGGGGAGCTCAGGCTCTGTCTGTGTGAGGTGAATGTGGTTTCTCCTCAGGAGAAATGGGTACACAGGTCAGGAGTCAGATGCTGCATGACCCTTGATTCCACTTGACATAAAAGAGGAGAGTTGAACTCCCCTGCAGCTCCCTGTGCCTTGTACTGTGTCTGTTCCTTTTTGTTTCAATATCGTTCCTGGAGAGATTCTAGCAGAGATGGAGAAAATATGAATTTTGTCTGACCTACCCAGTACACCTAGTAGTTTAAAATCTAATTATCATTTAGACAGACCCAGACCAATGATTTCAGAAGCAGGTAGTCCACTTAACAGAAAAAAAAAAAAATCTCAAATTGAAATGCAATGTAAGTATTGAGAGCCTAAGACCCTTAGGATTTCACTTTTTAGAAATCAGGCTTATTTTAACATTCTCTAACTCAATTTATCTAATTCAACCTTGAAGATTTTTTGTGCTTCTTTTTCTGCAGTCCTTCTTCAATATTTTAAACATTATTAAAAAATAAAGAAAAAAATAAGCAAAAAAAAAAAAAAAAAAAAGACAAACCTGCATGTATTTTTTGTCCAGTACATAAATTATGTTTTTTAGCTCATCTCCTATAATTCAATTTAGGCTTAAGGTATTTTTTTTTTCTTTCTTTCATTTAATGCTCATCTTGATAAACTACTAAGGGCCAGCTCCTCAGAGAGCTTTGTTAAATCAAATTTTAATAAAATTTAGGATATGAAAATCTTGTTTGCATAATAATCTATATTAAATATTTCTACTTTTTTATATTAGGTCTTATGTAGCAGGTCTTTGGAGATCTCATTTATAATCACTCTTTTTTTTCCCACATTTACTTTTCAAACTATAATGTGAAACAAATTTTGCAGGGCAATAAAGTCTAGCTATGTTGCAGAACTAGACTTCAGTTATTATGGATTTTGCTGCAACTTAGTTGGAATTGTGATGGATATTTTATCATTTCACTGGGTGGTACTGTGAAAAACAGTGAGTGATAATAGTCACAAAAATAAGTTTGTCAGATGAGGATATATTCTTTCACACAGAGAAAAAACACTGAGATGTTGATCCAAAAGGTAGATTTTTCTTTTGAACCAAGACTGAATTATCATTAGAACAATCATTATGATGATGTATCAGAGATAAACCTGGGTTTTTTTAACTTTTAAGTAATCTTCCAGTGCCTGCTTTACTCTTGTCAGGAGAATTTGTATACCTGAAGTCTAAGGATCATTGGATTCCTGAAGATGAAACAACAATATGTAATAAAAATTCTTGTTCTCTGGGGTTGAAAAAGAGATAAAGGATGCTGTAGAAGTAATTAAACACAACACACTCATGATCCAGAATCAATAACATGTGATTTATTTTCCTATCATACATCATAAATTAGTAATAGGTAACACAAATGTCTGGATCAATCTACTGTCTTTTTAATTTTCTAAAAGTTTTGTATCTAATCAAAAACAGGTCTCCAGTCTCCCCCATTAGGCCCTGGAAGAATACTCAGCTCCTGTTTTTTGCACTTATTTTAGCTCTGAACCTAGATTGAAGCATGGTTTGAACACCTTTGAGCGAGGTGTAGACCAAGGGATTGCAGAGGTCTCATCCAGCTCTGCTGGTCTGAGAGTCTTGGCCAACTGAAGCCTGAGGCTAAACACAAAAGTATCTGGAGGACTTTTGAATTTTGGTAATTGTGTGAGTTGTGGGCTTGAGCTTCTCTTATTGTGTCTTAAAATGTGGCTAAAACAGTTAATGGAAATTGGAGAGGAGCTTGGCCAGAGGCACATTTCAGATTGACTTGTGCAAGACTTCCAAAGAAGTTCTTGCAGTCATCTGTTCAAATCCAGGTGGCTGTACTGCTGAGTACAGTCAGAGATTTGTGCTAATTCCACAATTAACTTTTTAGAGGGGATTGTAGTTTCCATTTTGCCACATGTTAAATACACAAAAAATAGTAATGAGAATGAAATAGAAGCTTTTGAAAACCTCTCAATTACTTCCAAGAATTAAAGGGAAAGAAATTTTGTCTTCTTCATTTTAAGAACTCATTTATCTTGATTTGTTTTGCTTGCTTGTTTGTTTGTTTGTTTTTGATCATTAAGGAAAAATCATCATTGTATACATTATATACTCTTTTAATGTAATATACATTATATATTCTTCTAATGTAAGTGAGTACTACTTTCTAGAGTAGTGGTTAGAACTCTTACTTGAGTAAGGACAGTTTTTCAACATTTCTTCATAGGTGTTTAATATATTTTATCCAATTGCTTTTTAATTTAAAGTCAATGGGATTTAGTGTTGTAAGTGATTTCATTACTAGAGAAACTGTCCTTATGAGAAAAGTCCTTTCTCATTTATTTAAAACTAATAGCACTAGTAATCAAGTGCTAAATTTAGCACTTAAGTGTTAAATCAAGCCCCAGAAAAGAAGGTTTGTTCCATGATTTGAGCAACTGTCCCTTTGGTCATGAAAAAGTCTGATACTGCTTTAATATTAAAAAGTGGCAAATAGGAATAGGCTTCACAAATGCAGTGAGGACATGTTTGGTATGAAACACATACCAGTAAAGTCCAGTTCAAATGTTTATATGGGACCTTATTTTCTCACTAATAACAAAAATTATTTCTATTAGAAATTACAATAAAAAATATTTTTAAATAATTAAAAATTGTTACAGTAGCTTTACAAACAAGAATCCTATTTCTCTCTTGTTGTTATGCACAGTTTGAATTTTACACACAAGAAGGGAAATGGCAAGCAGGAACTGGTTTTAGGTGTGAAACCTTAAATTGGCTGAAAAATTTCCTTTGTTTGCTTCAGCATTGTTTTGTATCTTGCTCTTAACTAAATATAACAAACGTCCAATATTTGTGTTTCTGCTGAATAACCTTGGAGATTTTCCACGAGTAAGTGGTCATAAGATATGCATGCAGCCACAGCTTTTAGTTCTTTCATTCTCCTGTGATTTTGAGTTGAGTATGTGTGTGTGAAAGAGTGGCATTTTATATTGACTGAGACAAATGTAACAACCTCCAGTGGCTCAGCTGCCATCACAGTAATTCTACATCTTGTCTAATTTGTGAAGAAATGCAGCTCTCTGCTTTTGAAGTTTTGATATAATGGAAACAGAACGGAAGGACCATCTGAAAGATCTGGTTAAGGCAATACAGTGGGGCACACATTGCAATATTAGGGTTTGCTGCTACCCATCCTTCCCAGTGCTTGAGGGAATTCGTGGCAAATTCAGGCAAGATAATGTGGTGGTTGGTGTGATGCAGAGTAATGGTGCAGATCTGAGATAATGATCGGAAAGATGGGCATCTTGTCCATGGATCATAGTGCTTCTGCAAGTTTTCTCCTTTAGCTGACTTTAGATCTTTGAAACATTTGTAGTGGTTCTTTAACACTCAAACAAACTGCATGAATCTGTTCTGAGAGGTTCCTACTCCCTTTAAGTGTGATGTTTTTACAAAACAAAACAAAAAAAAAATTAATAAACAAGCAAAATTTCCCAGCCAAAAATCTAACCAGTAGCACTGTTAATCTGAGTAGAAATAAATTACTCTCTAGCAAAACATACCACCTCACTTTTCCTAAACTGCCATGCCCCACACAGGGCATGGGTCCAATTGTTCTCTGCCTTTTGTGATTTGCAATTTATCTCTTCTCTAGAAGTCACTTGTTTAAAACAATTTTTTTATGTATATTGTGCTCATTCTACTCAAATACTGTTATATGGACAGTGTGAAATGTGTTTTTCTTAAAAAAATTGGCGAACTTAAACACATACAGAATTATCAAAATAAAGTGGGTAAGATTGATCAGTAAATTACTCAGAGAAATCGTGAACAATCATATCTACTTTTTCAGGGATTTCTGGCTTTTATGATATATTTATTATGACATTCACTAGGCACGCTATCTCACAAGCTCCTACTCAGTTTATCCTTCTCTGTGAAGCCTAAGACAAGTACTAATATCCCAAGGAATTAATGTAGATTACAACTGAGGTTTGCTGCTCAACATTTAAGGTTGCAGATACCAACAGCTCTCCTTGCTGTTTGTGCTATGACCTACTGGCTTTCCTTAGTGGTGTAATATTTAGATCTGTGTTTTACTGGCACAAAAAGGCAATGCAAGGTGCAGATTGGCAGAGTTTTGACTTTGTTGGCATATGTACGTCTGTCTGTCCACACACGTGCCCAACACACCAATGTGTGTATCTATGGTTTTATTCCATGTTTGCTAATATTGGCTTTATGGCAATATCAGTAGGACATTTCTCCACATTTCAGCCACGTTTCCTCAGAGTAATACAGGAAGACTGTTTCCAGTCATGGAAATAACTAATCAGTTTATCCTTATCTCCTCTTCAGCTGACTCTACCAGCTCTGGCGTGAGCATAGACCCAGCAGAAAGTGGACCCACACTATTGATTTACTCAGGTTAAAAAAAATGAGCTTTCCTTTTGAATATGTGGAGCCATCTGGCAGACACAAAGACCAGTAAAGTCAGGAAAACATTTCTGAAGATTTAGGTGTCTTTAAGGGTTATAAATGTGATCTTGAAGTGTGGCTAAAGCTATGTCTCTCTCTTATAAGGTTTTTAATACTTATATTTTTGGTATCTAAATGAAGTATATATTTTCAGAAAATTTTTCGTCTCTATTGGGTATGAAAATAACATTACATTAAAGCTGGAGATTAGATATTTGGACATAATCCTGACATCATGGGATTCAAAACTTATTTCAGCCATCTTATGTATCAAATAAAAAGCCTTATTGTGAAATTCAAGCTTCTAAACAGAGAACACAGTATTTAGACCTTTCTCTTATTGGGTCTGTGAATAAACTTTGGGATCCTTTGGATACCTGCATGCAAAAAAAGTAATGCAGGATAAGCTAGAATGTGGACAAAGAGCATATAAGTAAAATTATAAACACTGTTGGAGTATGAATAGGATGTGAAAGGTGGTTTATCTCTGTCTCTACCGAGTAACCTAACTATTATGTTTCAGTGTTCCATTTGCCTCTTTGCTCTATAACTCTGTGTTCACCGTCCACCACCAAAATTCAGATTATTAAATAATATAGCAGATTAAAAATCATTGTTCTCTACTTTTTGCCTCCAGCTGGGATGTCATACATCATGTTGTTTGGCACATGCTTGATGAAGAAATATTTGAGCCCCATTGCAGTGTGGAACATATCTCCCACGTCTTGCAAAGTGCTCAAACTACTAAGATGTTAATTTAAAGAAAAGATGACAACCATTAATCTGCTTGAAAGGAGAGGTGGAAACCACTGCAGCGCATAGATATTCCTATTACTATAAATGCTTATTAGGCCTTTTTAAGATTGTCTTCTAGAATTAGATCCCCCAGGAGACCTGAGCAGTAGAAAGCTTAGTTGCTGCATTCTAATCAATATTAGGTGTGAGTTAGGCTGCTCATCCCTGCCAAGCCTTAATACAGTTATAGGTACCTGGGGAACTTTAAACTAAAGAAGTCAGGTGGCAAAGGATTTTAAGCTCCTCGGACATTAGGGGTCAGCTGAGGATGACAGTTTAAGTGCTTACTGTACATTTTGTGTAAATCCTAGATTAGATACTCAAGTCCTTATATCCCATTGGGTCCTAAGACTTTGATGCATTGCTCTAAGCCAAGGCATTTAGCTGACATGCTTAGTCACTTAAGCTCCTGATAGAGGGAGAGTAAGGCCACCTGTAATCTGAATCACTCTTTGGAGTTCTCCATCTTTGTCAATTGACTGCGGGAGGAACACAGGGAAAACAAGTTTTTGGATGTGGATGTTTTCTTCAGGTATGACTTTAATACTTAAAGTTGGGTTAAGCTTGCCAAAGCAACGTCACTTAGCACTGAAAGTCACAGAGGAACTCTGATGAGCAGGAATTCCCAGGCAGCTCAGAGTCAAAAAACCCAGTGCTTTAACCCACCCCTGTGCCCACACACTGACTTTGTTAGTATCTCCCTGCCTCAATTCACGTGTCTCTATGTCTGTGCTGATTAAACAGGAATATTTGCAGTATTTGTTAGAGCAAAACTGGCACAACTCTTGGATGAAAGCAAGGACAGCACGTGAATGAAGAGTGACAAAACATATTCCACATGCATGCAAAATTGTTGCTCAGAGTACAGTTTTTATCACTTGATCTGAGTTGTCAGTGCTGCAGAAAAAGATTTTCTTTCATTTAAAAGTTACAAAGTGTTGCTATCTATTTGATCTGAAAGTCAGCAGTTGCTGCCAGACCACTGCATTTGTAGCAGCAGCATCTCAGGATGTTCAGTTTACTGAAATGTAGGCTGGCATTTCGCATTGTTAAGACTACATAAAAAGCTTTAGCAAATTGCCAAGACCCATTTCCCCCATCCTCCTGCTTAAAGAGTTACCTGGGCTTATATCACTGCTAATGTGAAACACTTGCTCACAGCAGCAAGTGGCAATTCTGGGTACCTCAAACCCCAGGTGAGGAGTAATTATGATTCAATGTCAAGATTAATGTTGTCAAAATTTTAAAATATGGCTGACATGACAAAGCCCCCCTGCTGTCTGAGGATAGCCCAGACACAAATGCCTTAGAACAACTCCAGCTTTTCCCTGAGCACTCTTATTGCTGGGCAAATCTCTAGCTGGTTCTCAAATAATTATGAAAAAAAGCACTGGAGGGAAAAAAAAAAAAAAAAAAAGGAAAGAAAATAAGGACAGATGGGATGAAAATATTATAGAATAGTCTATTCCATGCACAAACTGCTGTGTGGGGGCAGAGAGAGAGGAGTGTTGAAAGATAAAACAAATAACTTTAGTTTAGTTTAAAAGTGCCCATAGTTAGAAATGTTTGTGACTTCAATGGGAAATATATTCCAGAGAGTTCTGCCAGCTCTTTGATGAATGTGTGGAATTGTCTCCTTGTCTCCTCATTACCACTTAAAAAAAAAAAAAAAGAAAAAAAGGGGAAAAAAAAAAGAAGATCTGACAATTCACGCGATCGTCTTTAGCTTCTGTTGTTTTCCATTAGCAACGGGAACACACTCTTTTAGTGAAACACAAAACGTGGTTTCCAGAGCTACTGCTGAGTTTTGCAGCATGCCAGGACCTTATTCACTTGTTCCAAGAGCAGCTCAGAAAGGTGGTTAGAGACAGTTTTCAGTGCTTTATTTGTCCCAATTATCTGTTCTTGCCTATTAGAGTGAATGAAACATCATGGCATTGTTTATTGCAGGCTTTATGTTCACTAATAACACTGTTGTTTATTACTTGGAACATGCTTCATGCAGTCAATGTGGGTTCCTTCCTGCTAATCCCCACAATCTTTCAGATCCATTTCTTTTTTCTTTCACAATAAAACTGCACAAATCTGAATCAATGTGGCTTTCTACCACATTTTTTTTTTTCATTTGAAACTTGCCTGTTATCATATGGATGGAGGTTTCTGGCCTTATTTCAGAGATGTCCTTATTTATAATCCAGAAAAACCAAAATCCAGCACCACATCCTTCCAGCTATTTTGAAAATGGGTGTAATTCAATAAACCATAATTGGCAGTGTCTGAGAAATTCAACTCAGTTTCTCTTACATGAGCCGTGCCTGTGATTCTGAGATTGTCTTTGGTCTTTCTGGTCCTTTGTAGTTCCATCAAATTCAGAAAAATACAAAAAAACCTGGACAAGATCCATCTCAAAATTCTAACAGGGGACTAAGCAGGTTGTCCTAAATGTAGAAAAAGGGCCAAGGGAGTAAAAAATTACCAGAATGAGTCCACACCAAATTAAGATCTGGTATTGTGGAGAATCGGGCACAATTCTGACAGCAACAGGCAGAACCATTTTGCCTCTTCCATCCTACAGCATTCAGAGATTTTCACAGATTTCACAGCACGGATATCTGAGTATGACTGGCCTGCAGAACCCACTGGACATAGCACCATCCTGGCAGGGCAGTAAAAGCTGCTGGGAGGCGAGGGCTCTGCCACAATGAGCCCTCTCACACAGCAGAATAATCACAATGTGATTGTCTGTCTCCTTTTCACATAATCTGATGAGCAGTTAGTTAATCAAGGGGACAACTACAGATCCTTTTGGGACTTTACTGAGATGAATGAAAATGTTGTCCCCTAAAACAAAAATTGTAGGAAAAAATGTGTAAAGCAATCTATAAAAAAAGGTTGTTGTGTGCAGGATGGGCAATGTGGTTGCTGTTACTGTTGTTTTGTTTTGTAATGTGGAAACATTTCATTTCCATGGAGTCAAATACTTTTGCTTCAGCTTGATAAATAATTTTATTTTAACTTTCCAGTGTATTTAGTTTTCCCCGCTGAGATTTTCTTTATATGCATATCCACATAGCAATTATATTTACTCACTTAATGTTACAAAATAAAATCTGTATCATGTGGGATTACCATTAATGTTTTAAAAGAAACAAAAGATCAACATTAGAAATACATATTTATTTGTTTCTCTTTATTAAAATATTTTTCTTCTAGAAGAAGATAATGTTTCAGCATTGTTTGAATAAAATAGAAAGGTCAGAATGACTTGCTTTAACAAGTCACAACTGTGTCTGAATAAAAACTTCATCTATATACAATCAATTACAAAGAGAAGTTTCCGTATTAAAAAAATGGACATTTTAATGCAAAAATTATTTAGTACAGGGTTTAAAACTTTCCATTGCTGTGAATATGTTTCATAAGGTGACTGTATTTGGAGGATATTTTCTTAGAATTAGGCATATATGAGTCATATTTTTGTGGTTTATGGACAATGACCAATACTTTTTTTGTGAGTTTGGATGTAAAACCAGTAAATTAACATCCACAAAAATGTCAGACACATGACATAACTGGGCTCTAAGCCATGACTGGGAGTCCTACAAAGCATTGCAATGTGAATAATAGAGAGGCAAGTGACAAATGTTCTAGAACTGTGGACTGAGCTCTCTCAGTGTGTTTTACAGCTGCATGTCAATCTGGACCCTTACAGTAAAAGATCACACCACATGCTTCTCTGAGTGACTTGGTTTGCTAGACCAGGTGACAGCAATCACCATTGGCCTCTGAAGAGGAAGAAATCTAGAGATAAAAGGCAAAGAATGTGCCCGCATTAAAATAAGATGTAGCAAATACATGCTGCCTTTATTTTAATTGGTGGCTTTGCAGCAGCACAAGTTTCAGACAAGACTGTTCATGCCAATCAAGTCCCCTTGGCCTTGATATCAGTATTTAGATTGATAGTTCTTGCTAAAGTCTGTCACAATGCCTTCATTGGCATTCCTACCCATCCTAGAAACATTGAAGGTACCAGGAGGTTTTAGTCTCATGTCTGGAATAAACCTCGTGAGGTCAGCCTGTCAATAGCAGGGCTAATCCTGATGTTGGATGAGGTTGCAGGGGACTCGTACTTCACAGTTACATCAACAGATACAGAAACAAAGCAGAGTAATTATGAATTAAAACTGATATAGTCACCAGCAATCATCTATTTTGCTGTTCTTTTTAATCCTGTCCTTTCCAGAACTCCTTTGGAGATAAGATTCTGTCATAGTCTGGCATTATATATATATATATTTGTATTTTATAATATATATTTATATATATTTATTTATATTTATATCTATATTTATATCTATCTACCTATCTATATATATATATATATATATATAATTTATATATTTTTTTCATACATATGTATATATCTGACCAAAGAGGGGGAAAATAAACACTATTAAGTCAAATGATTGGCCATCTCTACAAATTTTTATCTTTTGCTCTTGCTTTCCCCACTTACAGAATATAATTTTTTGTCATGTTTTCTAAAGGGGTCTTGGTGGTCTTAGGCCATGTTTGGTTCTCTGCTGGAGAATGTTCAGCACATTTTCTATTGTCTCAAGGCATTTAATTTACTTTTTTAATTTACTTTTTATTTAAGAATACTTTAAAAAAGATCATGCATGTTGCACTAAGAGTAAAATTTCTAAATGTTTCCCATTTTTTCACAGCCATTTTTAATTTTATCACATGGATGACTTGAACAAATGTACATTTCTGTCAAATAAAAAGCTGTTTTAACCCATCTGATAAATCAAAGGATTGATAGGGGAAAAAAAATAAATTGCCTCTCCTCAGTCCCCCTTTTTTTGTGTATATATGTATGTGTAACTTCTGTCACATCCTTCTTTTCCTGTTCCTCTATGTTATCTCTCTTCAGTTGCCATGAATAAAAACAACAACAACAACAAAAAAGAAAACAAAACAAGACAAAGACAAAAGAACAACCCTCCCTTCTACTTCTTAAACTTGAACTTCATCTTAAAGGAAAGAGCTGAACTACCATTTTTGTTATGGTTCTGACAATAGTCAAAAATGACAGGTCAAAGGCAAAACTCAGGAAAAGAGAATATATTCCTTTTTTATTCCTCCCAAAATGTCCTTGAATTACTTCTGTACTCCTTGGTCAATAACGATAACCAACACAGAACAGACCTTTGTCTGAGGAAATACCACAGAATAGACATTTTCTGCTGGGTAAAATTTTGTTATAGGTTTTTATAATGACTGTTGGAGACAAAACTTAGCAGAACATTTTGACTTTGTTTCTGCACTGGAAGTTTGGGCTAATTCAGCTGCCTGCCACAAATAGTCTGGTATCTCACACTGTTAAATTCTGAAGATTTGGAATTCTCTCCAGCCAAGAGGTAGGCTTATGGGAATGTGGTAGGTGGAGCTGATCCTTGTGAAAGTTCTGAGCTGTCCTTTGGAGCTTTAGTAAGTGTGATTTTGAGGATTACAGCTCCTCTTTGCCATGCAGACATGTGTGACCCTTAACAAATTACTTTCCTCTGTTCATTGAACCTTAGCTCCAAAAACACAGGGACCAATTCCTACCTCCTTTACACACTTTGGGGCAGTGCCTTACTCCTTTTCAATGTGAAACATGTTGGTAAACAAAACCTCAACCTCAGTGGACACCCAGGAACCCAAATTTTGCCTCTGATAATGATACAATCCTTAACAGGCCTATCTGGACCACTTTGGAAAATATCTGAAGAGAAACACTCTGTGGCAGAGACTCAAAGGAAATAAGCAACATTAGAAAATGTTATTTTCCTATTAAATATGCCAAGGTAAGTAAACAGATTTGAATGGAGGTGTTTGCAGCATGTATGCTCAGAGCTCTAGGCTAATATTTTCATGGCCTAAATTCCACTCTCAGTGCAGCCCAGACAACTTTACAGGCTTTGTATCTTAATTAAATCTTTCTAATGATTCAGAGCAATTTTTTAACTCCCACTTTACATTTGTTCACTTGCTAACACATGCTGTATATATGCCTTTAGATCCCAGAATCACATTATGGGTAAAGAATGGTTTGGAACTTTAAAACTCAATTTAACTACCATTCTAAGTATTTATTTATTTATTTCCAAATAAAACATATTGGCTGATACTTTATTGTAAATAACTTAGCCATTCAATTCAGAGGGCCTACTGAAAATAAAATAATCTTGATAACAAAGCTTATTTACAAAGTTACAATAAAATACTGAGTGGTTTTTACTTTTACTAATGTAACTTCATCTATCTGCATAGTAATTCTCAACAATGCTAAGTTCTATTGCCCATTTGTAAGTCGATACTGTTACATAGTACAAACAGATGTTAAATTAGTTTATAAAAACACCTAGGAACAACTGTAGCAGCAGATTGCTTGTAAGTAATAAGCAAGATTATAAAATTCAGATTACAACAAAATGCAATCGCTTCATGTGCTAGCACAAATTAAAAAATATATATACCATGGACAAGGTGCAAAATGGATCAAATTAAGATAATGCCAAAATAAATGGACTCAATATTATGTTAATATTAAAGAACTTTACTAGCACTGTGATCCTGCCAAAGAATTTTAATGTGTCTTCTATCTCTACTGGTGATGTTACCAGCAAAGTAATAGTTTGAAGGTCTTACCAGTGCTCTTTAAACGCAAAAATATTTGCAGCATATTCAAATAAAAACAAACCTATACAATGGAAAGATGGAATATCTGTTGTCACAAGTAGAGCAAAACCTGAACCCACATTGTTCATATAAAATATTTGCAAATAAGAGACTATTTTATTCAGTAAAGCCAAGGAATTACATTATAATAGAAACATTGACATAACCCTAACTATAACAGCACAAATGTCACCTTTGTAATGAGGCAGAATTCTCTGCTGCTTGTCTAATCTCTAGAGACGTGATTCTATAACAAAACCAAAATAAAATAAAATATAAAATTAAACTTAGAATATACAAGAAGCAGTCTGGTGGTGATATTCTTCCCCCTCCCCCTGTTTCTAAAGGACATGTTGCCAATCCAAATTAGGTTAAATAAGATTTGAAATTTGTTCAGTCACTATTAAGAGCCTAGTAGAAAGAGATATGCATGGAGAGAAATGTGATTAACTAACTGAAAGGTATTATAAATTACAAACGAAGAATGGACCACTGGACAAGCTCCAGGTGTGTTTGACTGAAATCAGTTTGACTATTGGGCAAGGGGGAATTTGGGAGGGGAGCAGAGGAGAATTAGGCTCGTTTGTGCTGGTTTCAAAGTACACACACAGAGCTGATTTTAAACCAGATTTTTAATCCAGCCCCAGAGAAGTGCTCATTGCAGCCCCTGTGAAAGGACCAGCCCTGTTGAGTCTATGAGTCTTTTACACGTTGTGACTAGCATTACAATGACTGACGCAACACGGTGAGTGAAAAAATAAAGTTCCCTTTCTCCCTCAGTCCCCCACCTCCCTCTCCAGCAGATCAATATGCTTGAAGAAAATGTCACAGACTCCATTGAAGGTAATAGGTTTAGATCACCATTATATTTTCTATTCAATGAACTGAGTCTGGTCCATTTCTGTTGGAAAATTCACCTGTTTGAAAAGATTCATTTTCTTCAGTGCAGTGGAATATAACAGCAGAGCAGTGATGCCTGCAGTGGATAGATATAAATATATGTATATATATGTGTGTATATATACACACACACACATATATATGTATATATATATATATCTGTAGTTCATCTGCTCTCCTGTATGTAAGGAGTAGTGAAATAAAGGGGTACAAAGGTTTAGACAACTCTAATTAAAATACATTACTGAAAACTAAAACAAACCAAGCTGCTCTGTCTTCCTAGCACTGTCCTCAGGCTGCAACCTTAAAATATGGTTTTCCAGGCTCAAAACAAGTGTTCTGAAACCACAATAGAGAATAATTTACCTAGAATTTAAATGGAGAGCTAGACTTTTTCTCTTTTTCTTTTTTTTTTCTTTTTCTTATTTTACTATATTTCTTGTTGTAAGCCTGTTTCTTGTATAGGATAAGGATATTCAATAGAGATTATTCAACTTCTGTGTGTGTAGTGCAACAAACAGCTCCAGACCAACTTTGTATAATATATAAGAAAAATGTGTCAAAAGAAAAAAGACACATTGTGTTTGCTTTCAAAATTTTGAGACCTTGACCCATCAGATACTCCTGCCTCCTGCACAACACAACCAGCTATGTTTTTAACACTTTTGTATACATTTTTATATTTTTCAAGGAATGTTGTACTCCTGATGTGGAGATTTCAGTGACTGATGATCTAGAATTCTTTTGAAGCTTGTTCGGTCTTTCTCAACTGCTGAAAACCCCAGATTTACTGCTGGAGTTTGCATGACTCCTAGACTTTTTCAGGGCTTTCTCTGCTGGATGAAAGTGCACATTTCTAGCTAATTTTTTCCCTAAAAAGTGTGTGTACCTTTCAGTGAAATTATCCAAATTACTATTATCTTTCTTTTTTTCCTTTTTTTTTTTCTTCTGTTTTACTGTTTTTACAGGCCAAACCAATCTGAATGGTTATAACTGGTCTTTATTTATCCAAATTATCCAATTTACTATTTTCTCTTTCTTTTTTTTTTTTTTTTTCTTTTTTTCTTTTGTTCTGTTTTACTTTTGTACAGGACAAACCTAACTAGAAGGCTATAATTAGTCTTTAATCTGGTCAAGGTGCAGACATGCTGTTTAATTTCAGACCTTTAGCACACAGGGTTCTCTCCACCTAAGAGACCCTTTCAGATTATGAGAAATTAGACATCTTCATGGCAATAACGAGATGTTTAAAAACAAGCGATACAAGATACAATTAATCTCCTTATGTTGCTCTATGCACCGAAATAAGCTAAATTCTCCTCAAAAAGTATATTTCTCCCTACGAACTAAGAGGAGGCCCAAGCTCAGATTAACACATGCAGGCAGCAAGAGATTCCAAACCACAGTTCATGTGTCGCAGCACATTCCATCTGCTGCTGGGAAATATGCTCAACATAACTCTCCTTTCGCTTTACTTTTCTTTCTTCTCTAAAAAGACAAAAATTAAAAATTTATTATTTTGTCAAAATACTTTTGTCACAAATATGAAATTCCACAAACATATACTTGATTGTTAAAATACTACTATTTTTAGAGATTTTTTGACAAAAAGAAAAGAAAACAAAACAAAAAACAAAACAAAAAGGCACCTGTTTTATTTACAAGGCATGATTTTTTCCCTCTGGAATGCTTTGTAGCTGGATTTTCAAAAGATTTTTGATTTTTTAATTTTATTTTTATGTTTCAGAAAGGGGCCAGCTACATTTTAGGAGAGACAGTGTGAAGATTGTGTGTTTTTTTTTTTTAATACACCTTCCTCAAGTCTTTTTTCTGAGTCCAGATCAAAGGCTCCTCCAGCATCCTTCCCCATCTGTATTTATCTCAGATGTTTTCTTCCTAATTTTAGCTCGATTGACATTATATTTCAGAATTTCCATCAGTCTTCCTTCCCCCTTGGTTTATTTCTAACCATGTTAGAAAAATGACTTTTAGCTGTTTGGTGACCCAGGAAGAGTCCTGTGGAAATGGAATATGATTCTAGCATAAAATGCGTTTTCATAATGCATATATGCAAGAAAGTTGAACCGACATTAAATTAACAATATTCAGTTTTATGATGTCTCCTAATTTGCAGTGTTTATATTTTGATATTTTTTTAATGCACTACTCCTGGATACAACAAAATATGGGAATATGTGCAGGAATGTGTGAGTGCAGAAACACCATGTTTTGAAACCAACATTAACAATAATTTCATGAGATCATATAGAAAAGCTATTGCTAGTCCCCTGTGAAAAACACAGAGTCAAATTCTTTTAGGTTAGGAGTTCCTTCTCAGCTGTGATTATTTTTTCTCTCCTTTCTTCCCTCTTCCTTAATCTTTGGAGGGAGGGGCAAGGCAGGAATTTTTCAAATTTTACGGTTCAGAGAAAATAATGAAAAATTGAAAAAATGTGCCAAGCAATTAAAACCTGAATGAAAGGAACCGTTTAAAAACTGCATTGATTTCTGAAATGAACTCACCGCTGTGCCTTATAGTGCATGACTATAAATTACTAGTACTGGTTAAGTTCTCTCCGTCAACAGAATATCTAGATTATGGCAACTAGGAAACAGAAGTACTTTTGATTAAAACTTGATTGTGTGCTCTCTTTGCAGGCTGAGGATCAGTAAAAAGTTCAGCAACAGATGCTTTGGGTACACATAAGAAGTACCTGCAATCATTTAGCATTGCAAAGAGAATTCTGATGCTAATGAGGGCTAAAAATTGGATTCACAAGTTTACAGAGTACACCAAACTGAACAAAATTGTCAGCATAACATTTAAATTACTTTTTTGATAAGCTTGGCTATTTACAAATCATCAGACAATTACATCTTCCAAAAACTATTTAACATCAATTCAGTCTGCCTTTTCAACACTGCACTTGATTAATTCCGAATAAATTGAAAGAAATTACCTTGCAGATTGCAAGAAACTGACCAAAAACAATTGCTACAGTTTTAAATTACGTATCGTTAAACTAACTCCGCATAATAGTTTTCATTTGCATTATCTACTCTGCTCCAAACATTAACCATTTCACAGAAAGGCAGAAATTTTTGGATTTGATTAATCTGATACACTGAAAGGACTGTGTTTACCCTCAAATTATCCAGCAATTATCCGCTAATTTTGACAATTAAACAGCCCCCTTGAATAATAATGAAAGTATTGGAAAAACTGAGTTTCATCCTTTCCTTTTTCCAATTAATGTCATCACTTCTTGTGCAAACCCACAAGATGACTGTATGAAGAATATATTTCTCATCCTGGAAATGAATATCGAATATACAAGGTGTGCTTTTACTCTAAAAAGGGGACCCCTGTCACAGGGCTTGTAAGGGTTGCAGGGCGAAGAGAGAGGTGAGAATGTTGACTTCATGTTCAGAAGGCTTGATTTATTATTTCATTATATATATTACATTATTACTATACAAAAAGAATAGAGAGACAAGTTCTCAGAAGCTAGCAAAGCTAAGAATAGAGAAGGAATGAATAACAAAGGTCTGTGTCTCAGCACAGAGTGAGTCCCAGCTCTGCCGTGAGTGGTCAGTAAATCCAAACATTCACCCAAGACCAATCATGCATCCACCTGTTGCATTCCACAGCAGCAGACAACCATTGTTTACATTCTTTTTCTGGGGCCTCAGCTTCCCAGAAGGAAAAATCTTAAAGAAAATATTTTTATGAAAAGATGTCGGTGGCAGACCCCCAAAATCTCTTGAACATGAGAATGCCAACTTCAGGAATAGGTTGTTTCCGCAGAGGCAGCAAATAATAAATAGTTACCAACATGTCGACACTAACTCAGGTTCTATGAATGCGCTTTGAGTTTTTTTCAGCAGACTGTCCACTGGCCAAAATATGGCCAAGGAATTCCTCTGCAGATGAGGGGTGAGGTTGAACTCAAAAGTTAAAATATTCCAGATCTGGGATTTTACGCTTGAGTGTTTTCCACAGCACTGAAGCAGTGTGGGGTGAGCTGAGCCCAGCTGCCCAGGTGGGTGCCTGGCCCTGGCAAGGAGCATCCCAGAGAGCACAGGCTGCCCAAGCAGCTGGCAGAGGATCTGTAGATCTGTAGATGTGTGGCACATCTACAACGCCAGGACTGTGATTTCCTGGACTGCCAGCCGAGGACAGGCAGAACAGCACATCACATCTGAAGTAGTGCAAAACATCTGTCTGTGCACAGCTGCATCAGCCCTGGCAGGTGTATATAATAGAAATTATATTTATAATTCAATAAATATAGAATTTTTATTTCAATGATTTCAAAAAATTTGAAATTATTCCTTTTGAAAGCAGGAAAGCTCCTCTGCTTGCTGAATGTATGTGATCTTTAGGATAAACTGAATAGTCCTCATGATTCATATATTTAGACGCCCCAGTGGATCTTGCCTTGCATTTAGTAGGTTTTCTAGAAGGATACAGATTTCCTGAATCAGGTTTTTAAGGATCATTTGCTTGACATCAGGCCCCATTTTTATGGTCTTGGATGAACAGGTAATCTTACAATTCAGCATTTCAAATGGGGTTTGGACTTTGCAGTTGCTGCAGTTGAACAACACTGGTTGCTTCAGTTTAGCTTTACATTAAAGGTATAATTTAGACTTAGTAAAGACATATTAATAGTCTGTACTTTAAATTAAAAAAAAAAAAGGAAAAAATATGCACTGCAGACATTTTCAGCTTTAGTGCAAATGTAATTAGTTTGATTTACTATAGCTATGGGCCACCAACTCCACCTAAGCTTCCAATGAATTGCTGAAAAGGAGAGGCAGAGAGGCAGCAGGGGAGTAAGGAAGTGTGTGGTGCTGGCTCTGACATCCTTACTCAAACACCGCAGCACCCTCGGGTAGGGTGCTCATAAAATAAACTCGGAGGGGTTTAGTGCTCTTTTTTTTTTTTTTTTTTTTTTTTTCTATTTTTCCTCCTTATATGAGAGCTTAAAACTCTGTAAGATTGTCTGTATCCATCCGTTGTGGCAAGGTTTTGGTAACAGAGGGGCTGCAGGGGCGGCCTCTCTGAGAAGCTGCTGGAAACTCCCCATGTCCAAAAAAAACCATGGGGAAGGATGAGTGCAGTGCAAGCCCTGAGGAGGAAGAAGCTGCAGGACAGTATTTGATGAACTGACCACAGTCCTGTTCCCCATCCCCGTCTGACACTGTGGGAGAGGAGGTGAAGAAAATCCAGAGGAAAAATCAGGAAGAGGTGGAGGTGTTTTAAGATTTGGTTTTCCGTCTCATTACCCTACTCTAATTTGATTGGTAATAAATTAAACTAATTTCCCCCAGCTGAGTTTGTTTTGCATGAGACTGTATCTGGTGAGTGATTCCTGCCTGTCCTTATCTCAAGCCACAGGACTTTGTTTTCTTTCCTCTCCCTTGTCCAGATAAGAAGTGGACTGACAGAATTTCTTTGGTGGGTACTTGGAATTAGGGCTGGCTTAATTCATCACACTTATCAAAAAAAAAAGGCTTTATTCTTTTTTTTTTTTATTGTTTATTGCTATATAGGATAATTCTGGAATAATGCTCAGTGATATTAAAAGTAGCACAAGTCTTCTGTTTTGGGATTCAGGACAGGGAATACAAAAGTGAAGAAAAATACAAAAATGCAACTACCTGGCAAATGTTAATATAAAAGCATTTAATTATGCTCTTTCACATCCTCCTCTTCCTAATAGAAACAGCACTGATCTCCTCTGCAGTCTTTCAGTCCTTACCATGAAAAATATCCCTGCTTCACGGACAGAAGGGGCAGAAGGCAGTGTTACACAAGCCCTTTCAGGTTTCCTTCCTGTTATTTAGTCTTAATTAAATCTTTTCTCCCACTGCAGGACAGCAATAGTTATCTCATAGTTAACCAGTAATGAATAACTGCTACTGGTTAATGAGTAATCATTACCTCAACTGAGGCCGAGGGAAGCCTGGGGTTTCCTAAAGCAGGCCCCCTTCCTATTTGCATGCTGCAGGGTAACATCCCTCTCAATTTGGCCCTGAGGCTTCACTTGCTCACTACCTTATCAGCAGCATAAATGCCTCTGTGGTAGCATGGGGTATTTGATAAGACTGTGTGTCACATAGCACTCAAACTCCATAATCATCTCTGAGCCACAGGAGCTTAAAAACAGAGTGTGAAGTCATCTTTCAAGTTTGAATGCACAAGTAAGCAAAGACAGTAATTAAACTTCAATTGGTATTTTATTTTTAATTCAGCTGCAAAGAGCAGAATCTCGCCTTCAAATTTAATTAACAGCCTTCCCCTCAGCCCCCTCCCACGTACACAGCCAGCCATCTATCAACAGGGAGCTAAATTCTCCTTTCTTACAGCCCCAGTGAAATCACAGTGGAGAATTTGGTCCAGCAGTTTACAGAATGCTGATGAGAGCTCTGTCATGTAAAGAAGCACATAACTTTAAGCTGAGACTCCCTCCTACTGTTAAGAAATAACAGAGGATTTTTTTTTTTTCTTATTAAGGATCAGTGTGCCCTAAATTATCTTTCTTATCCACTGATTTTGGCCTTCATTCTTTCTCTATTAAGAAAATAGCAAATAAAAACAACATTAAAAAAAAAAAAAGCAAAACAAACTAAAACAAAACGAAAACCCCCAAGTCTTTTTGTTCTTACTATTCAAAGGCGCTGTATCTACATTTTCCTCCGTGAGTCCTAGAATATAACAGGCTGATTCTCTTAGACAAGATTTCCAAGTTCATGTCAGAGGTGATTAGTGGGAAGGAATGAAAAACTTCCTTTATTGACACCATGGGAAGGGGCTGGGAGGAGGGCTGCAGTAAGACTGAATGAAAAAACATCCTGTAAATCAGGAGCTTGCTCTATAAGTCAGGAGCTATGGATCTTCCTTCAACTTGCTTCTTTTCCTGAGTGTTCATACCTGCTCTTTAGGCTGCTGAAGACCTCTGAAAATATAGGTTTGGCAGTTCTTGTCAAACTCAGGTCAAACACAGGTGTCAGAAGGTAAAGTCGGAAATGGGATGAGAAGAATCACAAGGGGTGTTTCTCAGTGTAAATGGTGATGGAGCACAGAAAATAATGGCTATCAGTGGGAAGGAGGTGATAAAACATGCCTCAGCCATTCACTTTCTGATCCTTTTGTGATATTGACACACAGCAGTCACAGATTGCCTCTTGTCATGTAAATGGACAATCTGCACCCCAAATGACATTTATCCCCCCTCCTGTGCTTCCATCTAGCACCTCACTATTGAGGAGCTACTGGGAAGCTTGTGTATCACACAAAATTACTGGGCAATAGCAGAGTGCCTATCTGTAGGATTTCCCAAGGAGAACCAAGCAAACACTATCTCAAACTTAAATAATTCCGTTTAAATTACCCAGTTTTGAAAGATCAGCTGTGTAGCCATGTGTAGCACAGGTGCACATTCAAGCTGTATAATCTGCAAAAAAGGTGTTTATTTGGATTCCTGTGAAGAGCTGGTTGTGTTTGGACTGCTGCAAATCCAAGCTCTCTCTTGCTTGCAAAATGTTATGCAAGCAAACACAAAAAGCTTAAGGAAGATATGAGCTTTAAAGGAAATTACATGGCAGCTGTCTGTTGCAGGGTTTCATGTAACATCTTTCTGAATTCCTGTTAATGTCCTGTGTCGGTAGCAAGCAGCTGAAGCAAACAGGCCAGTGGTCTGGCTCACTCTGCTAATCCTTGCTTTTGGATATACCAATTACAGTGAGCTCAGACTAGCAGCAAAATTAATTAGAGGAAGAAAGCTATTAACTTGCTCTGCAAAATTAGGTGTGTTAAGCTCCCTCTCACACACCTCCACACATAGGTCCAGCTTTGCTAATTGATTGCTGAGGAAGGCACCTGATATTACTACCTATATATGCATTCTGGGTTTTAAACTCCAGGGAGGGACTGAATAACTTTTTGGATCCCGAGGCACTACTAAAATTAATATTTAAAAAGGAAACCGTTGGATGCTGAGACAGCATGGCATGGAATCTTTGGTCTAAATCCTATAAAATGTTGAAATGTTGTTCTTACATGAATCTAACTGCATTTGAATTGGGTTTAGCTGAAAATTATATTTCCAGGTACTTAATTATTTTCAAATACGGAGAGCCGGAGGAGATCACTCTAGAAAGTTCTTCACTTTTCTGCTGTTAAGAACTCAGCTTTGTTCCAGGCTGCCTAAATCTGCTGAGGTCATGAGACAGCCATTCAAGATTAAAGAACCATTTTTTCTTTTTTTTTTTTTTTTTTTTTTTGACATGTTATTGCTTGAATTCTTCACCCAGGATGAAAAAAAAAAAAAAAAAAAAAAAAGTTAGCGACAGACCTGCTCACTGTCTAAATCATTAAATAAAGATTAAATGGGATAGGGCTGTCCCAACTATCTTCTTTTAATGAATGAGGTCCATTAGAAATCAATCTTCAGAAGAAGACTGATCTGATTGGATCCCAGCAGTAATTACTACCTAACATATTGTATTGGTATCCTATGTAATCAATAGATAGAAGAAAGCATTTTAAAAAGCATATGCCAGTGTAGGTTGTTTTAAATATCTCCACTCACAGCATTTCAAAAAAAACACATCCATTAATGCAAGTACAGATTTCTGAGTTTATGTATCACAGAGTTCTGATGTGTGAAGCTTTCTGAATTTAGAAGTGTTGCTTCAAACAACAAGATGTTAGCAAAACATATAATTATAATATTATTTATTATAAAAAATATTCAAGACAAGGCTCTATTAAATGTTAATGGCATTATGGGATGTTATAAGGATACTGATAAAAACATGCATGCAATATTCTCAACTGTATGCCATTAAATAATCAAAGATCTAATCAATGCAGGACTCTATTTATGTTAAATGTAGTTCTACTCTGCACTTACTATTGTAATTTTATATTATTATATTCTTAATATGAGCTTGAAAAGTTTATAAACATGTTTATATGACTGTATCAAGATGATTTTCCTATCAGGGTCTGTAGCTAACATGGTGACACTCATGAGAACCTTATTTAACTGGCAGTAGGTAAATATAAATAGCCTTCTAATAATTATAATATGTTGAATAGCAAGAGAAGCATATTAGAAGTGAAACAATATTGTCAACCTAATTGAGTAGTGGAAGTAAGTTAACAGCCCAATAATGCAATATAAATTAAAATGCCATGAAATCATGATAATATAATAAGAGTCTAAATAAGATTCAGTGACAGTAATATCTCAGACCAAAAGCTTCTTTACGATAGTTCTGCCTAAAATTACACACACGAAACTGCATTAAAGGGACATTACTGAGGTTGCAAAGTCAAGCACTCAAAACAAGTTAGGGGATGCTTGAATTAAGTTTG
Source organism: Ammospiza caudacuta (assembly GCF_027887145.1). Classification (NCBI taxonomy): domain Eukaryota; kingdom Metazoa; phylum Chordata; class Aves; order Passeriformes; family Passerellidae; genus Ammospiza; species Ammospiza caudacuta. The sequence continues at coordinate 81,929,083 of NC_080632.1, read as the reverse complement.
CCCGCGCAACATTAATTTGGCACCCTTGTGTGGGGGCATTATGGCACAGTCTTTAATTACATGATCACATGCTATTTTTTCCACAGGGTGCCTGCCACCTTCAGCTAATTAAGGTTCAGAGGAAAACTTAATTTTCACATTCTCTAATTTCTGCAGGCTTGACTTTGCAACCTTAATGATGTTATTTTAACAACATAGGATTTTGGGTTTCTATCTGTGTGAGGGAGAGAGGCAGAGGAGGAAGGGTGAAGGGGCACGTGTGCATTCATTTCCCTAAGTTAAGAAAGCAAACATTTTAAAGATTACAATCATCCCGTGGTCTCATACTGACAGTCAGTTGGGTCTTTGTTCTAATGAAAACATAAAGTTAAGTTTAGAAGCTAGGCTCATTTTGCTAAAGCAGTGATACTGAGGAAAACAAGTGAAGGGGCACCAAAAATGGGTTGTCATCTGCATGGGATAATACTAAATTCAACCATTTCTAGCAAGCCAGTCAGTACTGGGGAAGGGGATGAAAATATGCATCCTCTACTTCCTAGACAAATGAGATGTTGAGGCTGTATCTTCCCCCTTCCTTTATTCCTCACATTTTTAAATCTGTCTATAATTGTTTGTCTCTATGTCAGTGTGCATACACATGCCATACATATATTTTGCAAGAATGTGGCCAAACCTTACTTTTCGACGCTAAAATGCATCACATTTGAAGTCACTTTTGGGATGCCAAGTAGGATTTTAGATTTCACAAATGTCCAGCAGCCTGGCTGAATTAATTTAGTGGCCAACATAAGCAGAATGAAACCACACTAGAGAACTTTATGATCTCTGCCTGCCTCAAGGTGTGGCTGAGGGTGACTGAGGGCAGTGAGGTGGGTGATGTTAGGCTGTGCTCTGGACCCTGTCAGGCACCTTACAGCTTTCTTACAGCTCACTGTGCAGCTGGAAATGCACTTGGTTTTGCATGAACCCAGAGTCACCTTTTCACTCTTTGTTCAGCTGTACATCGACAAAACAGTTTGGGAATGAACCTGCAGTCATATAGCTACCCAAAGCATAAATTGACTTTATATCTGCAAACTTCAGACTTGACTGTGCTGCTGAAGCTTAGTTGTGGGCTAGGCTGTGTTACTATATATGCATTCAGACACAAAAGGGACTTCAGAGTTTGCACTGCTTTGGTGCCGGGACACTTGCAGAGCTTGCAGAAACTGAACTAAGATCTCTCACAATTCCATAAAAATCATCAGTAGTTTCATAGGTTTCATCAGCTGGTAGAACCTGACTTGAGCATTTGGGGAAATGGGAACTGGAAAACTCGTGTAAGATATCAAGCATCCTCCAGCCACCTGAAGATGGATGGAGATGCTCAAGAAACAATCCCTAGCATTGTGTAGGACTACAGCATGGATCCCATGGTCTTGTACAATGCCTGTTTATTCAACTAAAACCAGGATAAATAAAGCTTCTTCTTTCTACTTCCCTGTCATTTTATTTTATTTTATTTTATTTTATTTTATTTTATTTTATTTTATTTTATTTTATTTTATTTTATTTTATTTTATTTTATTTTATTTTATTTTATTTTATTTTATTTTATTTTAATTGGTTTTTATACCTTATTACTTTAACTAAATTATGAGACTGATCCTTCAGCTTCTTCCTAACCAGTCACAATAGAATATCTGTGGTCAGATTAAGGTCTTGTTAACTTGTTTTTGTGTGCATTAGTGCATATGCATTTCTCAGAGGAAAATCTCCTGTTTTCCCTGCATATATGAAAGGAGTTAATGAAAAGAATTACAGTTATCTCATGAGCTGTTGCATTGTTGTATATGCATCAAATTGGTGACAATGACCAACATCTTCTAGACTGATTTGCTTTGCTTTTAAGATATGTTTGGTTTTTTCCCCTTGTTTATTTTTTAAGCATGTGTTGAATGCCTGTTTCTGCAGTAGAAAGGTTCATGGTGATCTGCAGAGCTGGAGGAAGTCTCCTGTGACTTTTCTCCAACAGGAAACTTCTCTCCCCATTTCAAAAAACCAATTCCTTTGGAATGACAAATGAACTTCTATACCACTATATTTTTCTTTTCTTCACCAAATGGAAGATTCTAAACAGTGCATTACTGATATCTGCATGATGCTGAACTGCATGTTACTGAAATGTGGCGGAAAAAAAAATAAGTTTGTCCAGTGGTCCAGTCTAGGGCCACTGGAGTAACTTTTTAGACTTTTCTTCATGTAAAAATTTTCCCCAAACTGCAAAGGACATTGCCCAGTTTAGAGGTGAAGTGAGGAAGACTATTTCTTTTGCTCTCCTAGTTTTTAATTTATTTTAAATTTTATTTTTATTTTATTTTTTTCAGGTGGGCTTGTCAAGATGTTCTTTATGAAGAGGTAAGACTGTTTTCAGATGGGTGAGAACCAGTGCATTGGTGTTTCCCAGCATTACCTCCACCTTACTTCTATTAATCCTTTCTCACTCTTCTTACTTACCTACTTGCTTGTTTCCTCCTTTCCTCAGGGTGGGTGGACAAGTTTCCAGACATGAGGAATGGAAGTCCTGCAAACCACTGCATGGAAAGGCTTGCAGACTGAATTTTCTGTTGATCTACAACATGATCTCTGAATTTGGAGTTCCTCTGACTCCCTTTGGCTTCAAAGAGACCCAGTCAGGTCCATGTTGTTAGAGGACTCCAATTATATTTAATTACAGACGCATGTATTTTTTGAACATGAGTATTTGCCTGCAAGCCAAAGGACTGTGAAAAGGATTTCATAAAGGCCACTTAGTAGACACTATTAGGTTATTTAAATTAATATTTGGCCTTTATACATAGCTTTAATTCTGGTAATGAAGGGATTCTTGCAGGAAGGAAGTTCTGTTAGATCTCATGATAAAAAAAATATTAAAAACCCCTAAAATACCAGATGAAATGCAGTGTTTTGAAAAAAAAAAACGAAAAAACCCCCGTGGTGTCCACTCTCAACTTTTTTCCTTAAAACCAGCTAAAACTTTTCCCTCTTATGATAGCAAACCCAGTTATATACAGGTGCAGCCCAGCATTAAGAAAATCTGTTTCCCATGTTTCCTGGCTTGCAGTATTTGTGACCCTTTGCAGGGTGTTGGAGGTAATCATGGGATCATGAGATATCCTGATTTGGGAGGGACTAAAAAAAAGCATTGAGTCTGACTCCTGATCAATCTAACTCAGCCTAAAGCTAATGATCTAAATACCAGCCATGCCAAACTTACCAACTTATTTGCCCAAATCTTAATCTCACTGTACATGGACAAATAACAAGGAATTTTACTATCTTCAAGCAGCTTCTTTTAGTGCTGAGACTCATCTTTTTCAGACCACCTAAAGAGACCTCTCACCAAGCTTTGTGCTGGAAATATCTGAGGCTCTGCTGCTTTCCAATGCAGAGAGGATAGACAGAAAGAGCATTCCTTCTTTCATTTTTTTTTTTCCACTGACCTTCTTGCAAGGTTTAAGGTTTGCCTCGTTCCAGAGGATTGGAGTTTTCAGTCTTATAGCTACAAGCTCATACTTGTGTAAGAGCAGATTTGATCCAAAGACCTTATATTCCCTCATCAATTTCATGAGCCATTGCATTTCCCCATCTGTAGTGATTTAAAAAAAATACATTACATTACAGGATATGCAAAACATTAGCTGTGAAAATGGTTGAATCTGAGGTTTTATGGTTTATCACAGGAAAAAAAGTCACATCAGCTAACCCAATATGCAAGGTGTCCATTTATAGAAATCACTGCTAAACCTCCATGTAGCTATGCCTAATTATTTTTTTAAATTATTTATGGGTTCTTTTTCCAGCTCTTATACTACCTACTTTACACCTGAGGCTTTTTGCACCAACAAAATGAACTACCTTTAGTACCTGAAAGAAATTATGATTGCTAATGTACTCCTGTTCTGTATGTGCTAATATACTCCTTTACAAGAATGATGAGCCAGGTACTGAATAAAGTTCAGAAGCCAAGGGCAGAAATTCCCCAGAGAATTATTTTCTAGGCACCAAATAAATGGAGAATTGTAGGAAGAATTTCAGCATGGTTCATTTTCACTTTTACTCATCTGTGGGACTGAATGGGACACTTCCAATGACTTGGAGTGGAGGAGTCATCTTCTTGGCGAGTAGAGTTCAAATACAAAATATGAACAGAGAAATAAAGGGGGAAAACTGTACCTAGATGTGACTCTTGTTCTGCATAATACTGTTAGTGTCAAAGTCCTGGCTCCTATGCTCTTGTAAATTGCCATTAGAATTAAGGAGGAAGTATTTCACAGAAAGAGTGGTCAAATACTGGAATCATCTACCCAGGGAGGTGGTGGAGTCACCATCCCTCAAAGAGTTTAAAAAAAGCCTGGATGTGGCACTTGGTGCCATGATCTAGTTGAGGTGTTAGAACATGAGTTGGACTTGATGATCTTAAAGGTTTCTTCCAACCTAGAATTTCTGTGATTCTGTGATTCTGTGAAAAGGAAAGGCTGAAGGCTTTTTGTTGGGTTTTTTGGGATGTTTTGGAAAGACCTCAATTGTGTTTATGTCCTGTTCTATTTACAAGACCAACTTTCTTTGAGATACCATGATTTTTTTCACGATTAAATACATCTTAAGACAAATGTTGAAAAAATATTGTATTAGGTAGAAGAAAAGAGTGAATAGTCTTGCTATGAAGAGCAAACCTTAATACATTTTAGTAAATGTGATCCTTAGACTTACATTTATGGTATACCTAATTAATGGCAACCCATTAATGGAAGCCTGTATTTCAGAGAAGGATCTATGTGTGATCTACTAAAAATGACCATTGCCTTAGAAACAGCCAGTGCCTGATTTTGTAAATTAACATATTTTAGATACAGACACTATCCACTGTCACTAGCTGGATGATCGTCTTCACAAGAATGATGTTTTTGTTGTTTTTTTTTTTAATAAATATTCTACTTTTTAAAGAACACCCTGTAAAATGTTTTCATTTTCCTTCCTCTTTTACAATAGGAAAGAACTCTACTTTTTAAAGAACACCCTGTAAAATATTTTTATTTTCTTTCCTCTTTTACAATAGGAAAGACCTCTACCTGGGAAATTATGCAACCATCTACAGAAAGTTCCTGGACTTTGTTCCTTCAGCCAGAAAGAAAAAAAATTGAAAATCAACTAAGAAGAATACATTTTTTAGTTCGCTGATAAGATTATGAAGACTATGAAGCCATATGGTAGTCTTTAGACCAATTTTCATACAAGGAACACTATTTTTGCTCACTTTACAAAATTTCTTAATAAAAAGAATACAGGAACGCTAAATCCCCTACTTATTCCACATTAACATTTCCACTTAGAAGGAGTTACAATGAATAAGTGAGACCTAGTGGTAAATAAGAAAATGTCAGTATAACCGTGTTATTGGGTAGAGTAAGGGCACTCCATGTTTCACAGACATGGAAACTCAGAATTGTACAGTAGTTTGGGTTGGAAGGGAGCTTAAAGAATGTCTCATTCCAAAGGGACCTTAAAGGACGTCTCACTCCATGCCAGGGACACAGACACCTTCTACTGGAAAAGAGCTGAAATGGAAATTTTCGGATCTAGAAAAGACAAACACATAATTTCTGGTGCTAGACAAGCTCTCAGGAGCCTATGGTGCCTAAGGAAAGACAGGGCTGACTTGAGAAAGTAATACCAGTGTATTGCATTAATGGCTAGAGGATCCAAACACAGGGATCCAGCTAGATCAACGAGTGCTTGAGATAACTCTTATCAAACAATGTGATGCTTATTAATACTGAGGTTATCTAGCCATGAAATTCAAAGAGAGATTTTCTTGGCCCTGCTGGGTTGCAGTGAAAGAGCTGTAGTGTTTTGGGCAGCCCTCTCAAATGAAGTTTATGCACAGCAAATCTTGCTTTTTCTGAAGAAGTAGGACTTTTTGATTAAATTCCATGGGTTTCAGACAGCTATTTCTGCCAGACAACACTCAGAATTAGAGTTCAAAACCATTACAGGATTAAGGGCATCATCTTGCACTCTTCTGATCTGAGTAGAATGGCGTTCTCATGACAAAGATATCTTTCCTGAAACAGTGCAGACTATAAAAAAACTGAGAATCACATTTTTTGTTCATTGTATTCATATCTGTTCCTGTGTTAAAGGAAGTGTCAAAACTTTAAAATACTTAGAAACATATAAAATTCAAAATTTATCAGAACCCACCTGACTCAATGTAATTGTTAATGGAAGTTTCAGCATTATGTATCCACCATGGCTTGGATCTGTATCTGGTGTAAATATTCTATGATTGGGACTACAGGGTCAGAATGGGATGTAAAATTCAGCAGGAGATGCTAGCCCATCCAAAATTTTAAGATTTTAAGAACTTTACAACAGCTGTTTCCAGGGCAGCTGAGATTAGTAATTTCTGACTTTGAACTGGTACAAAATTAATAATTTCATCTTTGTTCAGAAAAACGGGGACATTCAAATCAGTGTTACCAAAGACTTGCTTATGAACATTTTTTTATTATTATTTTTCTTAAGTGATGCATATTAAATATTTTGCTAGAGGAATTCCATCAAGTTTAACTTCAGAAGCACGTTTTTGTATTTTTAATTATTATTAAAATTATCCCTATCTACATTTTTCATTCTCATTTATGCCTAAATATAATAAAAAATTACTATTCATACAAAACTTTGACCTTTTTCTCTTCTATATAACCCAAATTTGCATCCCCCTGCTTAAATGTTATTGCACATCTCTTTAATTAAATTGATGCAGAATGAATAAACAGCACCAAGGACTGAATTTTATTGTAAAGAGACCAGGCCACGACACCAGGTGTCAAATCCCCTGTAATAATATGTGCAATAGAAATGTTCATCTGCTGTCAATCACAGAAAAGGATCACTCTGTTGCCTTTCCAAGCTCTTCTAAAAAACTTCTGTGTTGTTTCCAAATGGATGAAGAAAAATATTTTCTCTCTTCTAATTCAACTACATTCCAAAGCTGAACATCATGGTGTAAAGGACAATGAAAAGGATAATGACCAAGAAATACTTTTTTTGTTATCTGTTTGTTTTCTTGGATTTTTCTCCTTTCCCAAAATTTTATTTCACCAATATTGCAGCAGTTTCTTTTCTTTTTTGATGCCTGTGATGCCAAGCAAAATAAGATTTTATTTAAAGATAGGGGTAAAATATTTCTCCTCATAATCCTAATTTCATAAATATAAAAAGAATTCATATAGTGCTCCAAAATTCCTGAAATAAGTGAGACCTGGGTCTAAACACGCAATACCCAATTGCTGAAACTTTGTTAGACATTACAGCACTTAGACATCACGGGTGTATGCCTCTGTAGGCTGGGCCCTTAAAACAGCTCCCTAATCTATATAATAATATCAATAATGAAGCTTTCAGTAGATATCAACCTCCTGCTAAGTGCACTCTCTGTGTTTGAAAATCTTGCTAATTCAAGACCATTAAAATAGATTCTCTTAAAGACTCCATTCTGTCAAACACCAAAAAAGAGAGATATATAGAGAAAGGGATTTAATTATCACTGTTCTATATCTCGAACTGTGAGCTTTTTCTGAGTAATAATTGCCTAAGTTTGTCTTCAAAAGGCATTTTAATAGTGTTAATACTAGTAAATATTGCTCATTTTGGTACTGATGTGCCATTTTAATAGTTCCCACGGTTTCTAAAAGTCATTTCTTATTGTTTTACTGTAGAAAGAATCTCACTTTAATTATGTCATAATTGTTTGTAAGCCATAGAATCTTAATTAATGCCAATGGCTTAAAGGCACATACTGAGCACAAACTTTATGGTTCTGTTTGTTTTCCAGGCTCTTCCTTCTGTAACAAAAGCCCCAGCATGAGTTCCTATGAGCTGCCTATTTCCTGTGGCCCTTTCTCTTTTTTGCTGATTTTTATATGGATAATTTGTAGTTTTCTCCCTCTTTCCACCTCCCTGTTTCTGTCATATTTATTTGTATGTTCTTCTTTCTCTTTTTAACCTCATTTCAATGGATGGTTACCAATAGATTTCTGGACAAAACACAAATATGGGATTCAAAGTTAAAAGTTCATAAGAAATACAATACAAACATAGAAATTATGTTTCAATAAATATCTGTTTTTCCCATGCTGGGAGTTTTAGCCACTTGTACAATGCTTCTGAAAAAAAAAGAAAAGAAAAGAAAAAAAAGAAAAAAAACACCCGCAAGCAAAATAACTGCTTTTTGCTATATGTTTAGTATTAGAAGACCTCAAGGAATTGTTATGATTAGTTCAAATATACTGGTCATGGTTTGTATGTATGAGCAAAAATATAAAAAAATAAAATTGCAGAAAAGAATCCCCAAAATTCCTGCTGGAAGATAAATAATCTGCTTCTTCAGTTGAATCAAAGGTAAAGAGACAGAAAATGGCTATAGCAGATTCTCACTTGGATTTACTTACAAATCATTTTCATCACAGTAGTAGCTCAAGTCTTAAATCCAGAGTCTCATGTCCTAACTGCTGCTTAAACACAGAAATAACTCAGTTACCATGTAAAGCCAAGAGAGACAAAATTATCATTTTACAGGTCACAAAGAAATTTTACAGGACACAGAAAAACATTAAAGAACTAAATTTTCAAAGACACTCACATGTGCAAGTGATTTTTTTTTCCTTGAAACATCTCAGCAATCTGCATACCTGAGTGGGCTGTGTGCCATTATTTTTCATCCCAACCACCAAACATACCAAAATAATTATCCAATAGTATAATGCCAAACAAAAATCACATAATAGTTGATAGATGTTTTTCTGATTCCCCTCCCCCCCGACTCACAGTATATTTCTAAGCTTTTACTTTTTCTTTCCTTATGGAAATATATTTCAGTGAAAAAAAAAAAAAAGTAAAACAATCCAGAACATAATGTACATAATGTATAAACTTGTGTTTGCTTTATTTTAATGTAATAATAAATATGAATCATTATTTACTGTATTTGTTATTTTTTAAGATAGCTCCTTTCTCCTCTGTCTGCAGGTCCTCAAAAGCACCGAAAGCAAAAACTGCAGGATGAAATTTCACAATCTGTATTATAAATAGAAAAGAGGGGGAAATATTCAAATTTGTCATTCTGGAAACTTCCAGTAGAGATCTTGGGAAATCAGAAGGGTTTTTACTGCAGAGAAACCCTTTCCAGGGCAGTGGGACTTGCACCACACTTGGAGCCCCGGGCAGAAACCACTGACGAAGGCAGGACTCCGGGCTGGATGTACCAGCAGAGTTCCAGCATGGCAATTCCCAAAAATGAACACGTGGTTGTTCCTGAAATCCTGGCAGTGCTCTTCCCTCACAGCAAAACCCCTGACAACTGACAGGCGCTCTTAGCTGAGATCCTGCAACACTTAAAATGCAAAGGTAAATGCAAAGCATCCTAAAAGGGAAAGGACCAGAATGTCCTGCAAGGAGAGAGAAGATTTTGAGACAGGGATGGTATTTTTCAAGCAAGCTGTGCCTCCTTTAAGTCATGCTTTACCATATGACAAAGCAATTCTTTACTGCCAGGGATGCAATCTCTCTGCAAATAAGAGGAGACAGAATATTTTTCCCAGGACTTCTGACTCTTGCAAGTGGGATTTTTGACATCTGGTCTCTCCAATAATTTATTGATAACTTTCATGACAACTTAAGTTTTCTAAATACAAGTGGATGGTATCTTTGTGAAAATACTTAATTTGTAAAGAATGGGAAATTTTTGTAAAAAACACCTTTCCTCTTTAATTAAAAGCTTTTCATATTTTCCCTTTTCTTTCTTGCTTTAATTAAAACAGATAAAATAAAAGAAAGCAAGAAATTAAATAATGCCACTACGTATATGGGTGAAACTACAATAGGATGAAATTAGATACAGAAGAATATCTAGAATTTAATATAGAAAATTTTAACAGTGTAAGTAAGGACACCATGTAAGTAATTTGTGTAAGACAAAAGCATGGTCATGAATCCAACTAAAAATTTTGAGATCAATGATGGGACTGCCAGCAATTATTCCAACCTGATTGTGAGAAAGTTGTATAGGCCCAGTACACATCAAATGCCACCTTCAAAGAAATTCCACTCAATCTAATGAAGTTCTAGCGTTATTGGTCACTTTTATCAATAAAATTTCATAGCTGTCATGAGCTTCCAGGGGCCCAACACCTTGAAAACTTCCTATAGGGATCAAGAACATGTACTTGTCAAAACAGTGGAAAATATTTTCAGGAATATTTCTTCAGTTTCATACAGTGGCAGGGCAATGGACTTTTTTCCTCTTCTAGCTTACATTAGCTCTAACAGTTGTTGGGAAAAAAAAGAGATTGCATTTAAAGAAATGGGCTTGGGTCACATTCTCCAATGGCATAAATTGCTGCATCTCGACTGATCTGTCATATTACTTGGAATTCTGTTCAGAGAGAGGGAATCTCATGTTTTTCTGGTTTCACCAAATATCCTTCCATTTCACCTTTCATTCTCCAGGGCAATGATTATCAGATGTTGAAGACAACATGTAACTTTTTGCCTCAGGCAAATTCACAAATGTTTGCAGCTTTGCTGCAGGGCAGAGGTAGAATATAATCATATGTGCCACAAAAATAGTTCTTTTCGCAGTCATACTAGAGAGCTTTTTAGGCCAAGATTAAATTTGTCAATATTTCTGGAGAAATTAGCCCTTATGTACAGGGAGTTGCAGAGAGAGAATTGTTATATTGTTAATGTAAGGAAACATGTCAGAATGCTCTGCCTACGTGTAGACATTTCCAACTGAGCTGCTCACTCAAACTCCTTCACATCCAGTGGAAAAAAGGTGGGAACTTTTGGGACAATATTAAGCTCAGGCCCGTATATTAGATGGGTCCAATGAAATATGCTCTCAAAGGGTCAGGTTTTTTCCCTTGCCCAGGAAATTGTGACTATCTCAGATTGAAACGTTTTTATTCTAGTGCCCATAGTCAGGAACAAGAAAAGATATGGCCATACCAGTAAAAATTGTCCAGGTGGGCAGATGTCTGAAGCCAGCCTCCCATTTGCCTTGCTCCCAGAGTATTTGATGTTTTTGGTACCAATTACAGCTGTCACATTTAAGATCCTGTTCTGGGGCATCTTCCCTGGCGCTGGAGGGGCTGCAGGTCCCTTTCCCTGGCAGACATCCCACCCCTGTCCCTTCCCATCCCTGCTGCCCTGGCCTGGAGCAGCAGAGGGAGGGTTCCTGCACTATGCAGGGTGGCAGAGCCGTCTCCATCACGGGGTTGGTTGGGTGGGTGGGTGCCACATCCCTGCTCCATCACAGCCTTGTCTGCGCCGTGTCTGTGCCCGGCTTACTGCGCTCACTTGAGCACTCTATTTATATAGCATTATCTTCAATTGTGCTGCGCATTTTAAAATCCATTTCAGCCACTCTCAGGACCCTGTTCAAGAGCTGTGGCTATAACCCGCTGAAGTTATCTGGTTTAGTGACACGAAGGGGAAAAAAAAAATAAAATAAAATGAGTGCCTGAATTACCACAGGGTTTCTGCTCATAATGGGTGACTAAATACAGAACAGCACTCTGTTTTAAAACTGTCAACAAACCATGGTCTTTTTTTTTTTATATTTACTTTAATGAGAATAACTCACAACAACAGCAGCTTGTCATCACTTCCATCTCATTGCTCTTGTTTACACACAGGGCTGTAAAACTTTACCTCTGCAGATTGCTTTAAATCATAAATAAAAATAAAATCTAATTTACATTTTTGTTCCGACTGGTTTTCTTGACAGACAGCTGCCCACAGCTCAGTGGTTGCTCTGTTCAGTTACTTTAATTTTCAGCTTTCAAGTTTTTCTGCAGCCCATTCAGAAGTAAATTCTCAGGGAAAATTGAGCTCTGTCATGGATGGATTAGTACTATAATAGTTGGTCACATATCTTGCATGAAACCTTTCAAAAGCAAGGCAAATGAGAAGGAAATGAAATTCATTTCATACTTCTTCAAGCACGCTAAAAGACTTTCTCTCCAAGTAATCTGTGAAGTACCACTAGTTTATTGGAGGTTCACATAACTACCATTACATTATACCTTGTCACAATCTCATATATTGGGTGACTGCTTTTTCTGAACTGATGGTACCTGCAAAGTGTGCTCCATAGGCACTGAGGAGAGAATACCGTTCCTTAGATCAAAATGTATAGGTCCTAGGAATGGCATAAATAAAGGTACTTGAAGCAAATTGGGACATTACAGGTCATAGGTCAATGAAATCTGAAAGAGAGATATATTGAGGAGAAGTCGTGTTTGCTATGTGATGAGCTGATACACCGAGAAGGAGAAGGGAGGGAGGGAGGAGAGGGAAGAGCAAGAGAGAGAAAGCATAATAAAGTTTTTTCTCGACAGTTAAGGCGCAGGAGCTGCAGCCATTTTTCCCTGGCAGAGCGGGAAGGAGCTCTATTGCTTTTAGCAATCCATTTGGTTTCTTTGTCATTTGCAATGAAGGCAGTGCTTCATCCCTTAAGCACAGCTGTGTGTGTCTCCCAGAGTGTATAAATGTGTGTTTTATTTCTTCTTAGGGTAAGATAAACAAATATCTGCATTATTTTAGATAGTTATTTGATTTTGCCTTTTAGGTGAAAACTATTTGCAGGTGAGGGGAAAAAGAAATAGCTGCAGAGATCTTGTTCATGTGTTGATGGTGTCACAAAGAATTGTCAGTAGAAATATGGTTGATGTTTCACTGCTGGTGCAGGTAGGGAAAGAAATGGTGTGAGCCATGAATAAGGCCCTGTTTCAGGTAAAGAATTAGACATAAGTTTTAGGCTTCTTTAAATGAAAAACCTACTTGAAGGCCGTGATAAATGAGGAGTTATCATTGGAGATTTTCTAAACAGATTTGCTTTGTTAGGATTTAAGTGGGAGAGTGTGATAATTTAAAAATATCTTTAGAATAGCTGGCAACTGTGATTTAATTGCTAAGAAATTTTCTTTCTCTGGTTGTCAAAGTACTGTAGCAGTAATTCAAACTCAGTGTGTTTGCATAAATATGTTGAAAATATAGTTTACTTTTGTATTTTAATTGTAAAGCTTTTTATTTGGGACAAAAATTAAAAAGACAGTTCTCAAAAACACATGAAAAATGTTTAAAGTCCCAAAATAAAATTACAATATGTTTTTCTTTCTCTGACTCTATTTTTCACAAAATTTTTATGAGTCAACAACAAATATATAGCCTCCACAATAAATATTAAAGCAAAACATTTTTTTAAAAATAATTGAAGTCAATGACTTACACTCAGATCTTGCCCTAAAAAAAACCCAACATACAAATAAAAACCAAACCCAAATCCTCCTTCAAAATACAAAAAATAAAAAAAGATCAGTTTTGTCTGATTACAGAAATTCCTACTAAGTCCTGAAAGCACCCTAGGAATTTAGCATTTAGATAAGAGACTTTAAATCTACTGAAGAAGACGAGACACCAAATACTTTCCCTGGTGCAAATACAAAAAAAAAAAATTTGATTTTATTGATTTAACCTTTTACGTATGTCAAGAATAAGGCTATTCTTCCCAATCTGTCTGCTATTAAGACAATTCTTCTTCTAGAACCATCCAAGAGCTTCCACATAAGATGGGTCATAATTTTTCCTATTACTTTTACTGTTCAGGATTAAATTTCTGCCCATTGCAATTTTAAGTTAGAATATTCTGCACCGTGCTGCCCCTTATTCTATGTTTATTAAACATAAAGTCGAGTCCATGTTGGAAGGGGTCTGGTGGAAATTGTCCCTGCCCATGGCAAAGGCTTGGAAAGAAGTGGTCCCCAAGGTCCCTCGCAACCCAAACCTTTTGAGATTCTGGGACTCTAAGATATGTCTCTCAGCACAAATAGAGGGGGAGCCTAGGATAATAATTTCTCTGATTTAAGCACTATTGATATGGCCACGTTGCCTTCCCAGATGTAGTTGTGGCAATACATAAGAAGAGCTCCTATGAACTGGAATTTCCTTGTGCTGTTTGAACAGAGATCAAAAGGCAAGCTCTGACCTAAAACAGCACCACAAAAATGTAAACCAAGAGAAAGGAAAAGAAAAAAAAGATAAATTCAGACAAAACTGGTACCATAAAAAAAAGCCAGGAGGAAACACTGGTGAGCCTATGAGACAAGACCTTTCTGTATATCACAAATACCTCCCTTGAGCAGCCTGTACTGATTTCTGTGAATAGAAATGGTTATTTTAATCAAACAAATGGCAAATACTTGGAATAAAGACAGGACTAGCAGAAAGCAGCAGGATTCTTTTCAGAGGTATGTGCCCCAACAGAAGGTGGGCTCTGTAAACAGTACTTGAAACTATCCACAGATTTCTTCCTTTTAGAATTTGTATAAGGTAAGAAAAATTAGCTAAACGCGCCGGATATTGTTCCATAATTAACCGCCAATATGGTAATATGTCACCCTAAAAATATCTGCCCAAGAGAAATGTGCCAGATTACACAGGTATCTGATAAGTGAAGGCATGCAACAGGTGATGTGGAGAAACCTCAGCACCTTCCTCATCTTAGATCAGTCATCGATTAATATTATTTAGTGCTCCAAGTCAGCAGTTTCCATCAGCCTCCTAAAGGTGACTTTATTGGCAGAGTGGAAGACAAGAAGTTAGAGGTAAAAAAGGCCTGAGAGGTTAACCTACTAGTAATGCAAAGGGATATTCTGTACAGTGTGTTTAAAAAAGGGCAAATAAGTAGTCCAAGAGAGAGGAGTTTCTGATCACAGAGTAGAAGAATAAAGTTCTCTGTGCTCAATTTTTACGCTGTCTGCTGGGAGAAGGGAAAGAGGAAAGGAGCTGCAGTTAGAACAGGTGAAGTTTTCCAGAAAACTTCACTTGTTTCACTGTAGTTTCTGATTTGGGAGATGGACTATCTTTTGTGTCGTTTTTCAGTAAAATCAAAAATGTATGCTGACATTCTATGTATCCATATTCAATTTTAAAAATTCATTAACTGAGAGTAGCTTTTGAAAAAATACAACCCTCAAAAATATCAGATCAAAAAAAAAAAATATAAGAACAAAATATTGCAAGAAGCTCTACAGTTTAATTTGAAAGATATGGACTGGTTTCCATTTGGTTATTGGAGAGCTTTAAAGGCAAAAATAATTTCTTTTAAGCTCATTCCCATAACTTTTACAAATCTAGTAAGTGAGGGAGATGCAGGCAGAGAGCACAAATTATGTCATTCTAAGATAGCTTGTGAGAAGGGATAAATGGCTTGCTAGAACCTTGATTTACCTGCACAGGCTAAAGTTGGAGCCTATTTTGGTAGGTCAGACTGAAATTAGGCAAGATTAATATCTCCAAATGTACTTTGATAGCCCATTCCAAAAGACAGCCATTACCTGAAAGACTTTTTCAACTTCTTCTAACAGCATGATCACTCAGTGAAACTAAGGTACAAGATTTGTTTGCCATTGGAGACAAATTCAGAAGTATGTGGTAAGGCTTTTTGAAAGGCCAAAAACTTATTTGGTATAACATTTCACACTCCTAAAAGGGATAATGAGCTATCTGCATCACTAAAGCTTAGGCCAAAATCATTCATATGTCCAATACTTGTGACAACAGAGTCTGAAGAAAGAAAGTTTGAAAGTTTGGTGTGAAAAAGAAGAGAAATTTTTTTTGGTGGCCTTTCAGCAGTGGGCAGTGTACGTTCCTTCATTAAAAAAAAAAAAGCCCAAAAAAAAAGTTAGAAATATACCTCAGCAAACTTGAAGCTGCCTGAAATGCAGGGGGATGAGAAGGTCAATAGGATATGCTGGACTTAGGACCATGGAGCAAATTATAAAGTGAGAAATGCTAAAATCAATATGATATTTGACTGTCAGCCAATGCAATTTGTTCAAAGTAGGTTAAATTCACTCCTGCCATTTCCTCTTTTATAAGGAACTTGGCAGTCTCATTCTGTTATCAAGTGCAAAGCCCTCTCTGAGATCTGACTGGGATAGAAATGAATGCAATTTTGAAATACTCCATAAATGCAATGTGATACAGGGACTAAGATGGGCATGAAATCACACTGAAACTTTTTATCTGCTGCACATCAGGTTAGCCATGAGATGAGGTGGCCTTTGCTCGACCTTTCCCCCGCCAAAGCAGAAAACAAAATATGTGAATATTCTGCATAAACACCACACCCTTCCTCTTTCATCTCAAAAAAAAACCAACTGTATAAATATGATGGTATTTAATTATTAGTGCATTATCATTGCTGAGGTAGGATAGAGGCCAGAAATCAGGGCTCTGCTGACTGAGTTTTGTACCTTCAACTCACAAAAAAGACTGTTTCTATCCAGTGCAAAGAATGCCATGGTGGAATGGCCAATGGTGACTCAGTTACACAAATGAAAAGTTGAGGCAGCTCCATTGAAGTCAGTGGTACCAGGACAAGGCAAAATTTTTACTAGGATAAGAGGCATGCAAGCTAGAATTATACAAAATGTACACTAGACGAATGTCAAAGTGGCAGCGTTCTGCTTAAGTGTATTTCTTCCTTAAATAATTATAGAAGACGTCTGTTGAGATTTCTATTCCTTCCTTTTATATTCCTTCCTTTTTCTATATAAATAGAAAAATAATTAATGTAATTATAGTTGTTACTATTATTACCACGACTACCACCTAGCCTTCATATTTATAGCTGAATATTTAAGATTTTTATTTTTTAACAAGGTTTCAATGCATTGAGTCTAGGGGTGGAAATAAAACTGGTAGTTACCCACAGTAAATGAATTATGCACCAAATGGTAAATATTCCATTTCCTTTTCTGATCTGAAAGTCCCCAAAGAAATATGAACACTTTATTTAAAATTCATCTGCAGTGACATTTCCTGGCTGCACAGAGCACTCCCACAAATGCACAAGTATTTGCAAAAAAAGATAGCTTTTTATGAGAATGCTACTGTGCGTTAATTCTGTTTTTTGCAGTCAGTCTGCTCTCTCCTTCTCAAATCAAATTAAATACTTCCAAGTGATGTGCTGTAAAAGAATAGATGTAAATAAATGCATCTTTCAAAAACAGGATTTAACTTATTTATACAGTTGAATTTATTTATACTACAGGATAAAGATTCATTCAGAAAAAATACTTATTACAAGATGCACAAAGGCTGAAGGACAGGTTTTATACACTATCAGCTGACAAGTAAACAACGGGACACACTGATATAATACTTCAACTACAAAATAGATAATTTCTTCCTTAGTCTTGGCTGTCTATTAGGCTAATAATATTATATAGATCCTTTTAAGCAATCTACCTGCAGCAAGCTATCAACTCTGTCTAATTAGATTGAAATCTTTTAGTTATGATGATTTTTAAAGAAAATGCAATGGAAACAAACAAAATCATCACTTTTGTCATTATCTTATAGAAGATCTCATTGAAACTTAATTTCTCTCTTTTACTTTTTCTCTACTAAGGGAAGAAAAAAAAAAGTCAACTAGTTTTTTTCTTGTTTGCTACTGAAAAATCTCATATTTATGTGGATATTTTGTTCTTGATGAAGAAGACAAAACAGAATCAACCAAAAAATGAAAGACCTAAGAACCAATTTCAAAACTCAAAAAACACCTAAATCCTAAAAAACACCAAAAACCCTCAATCCAGCAAAGTAGCCAACCAACCAACCAACCAACCAGAAAATAGACAAAACCAAAACCAAAACCAAACCAAATCAACACAACCCCGAGGAAAAGCCAAAACCAGCCAACCAACAAAGGAACAACAACAAAATAAATCAAACAAGCAAACAAATAAACAAAACAGACAAAAAAACCCTGAGGGCCTCAAAACATATTTTTTTTTTCTTTTTTGTCCTTTTTAAAGAATAAAGTTGATCTCTTTCAATTAGTTTATTTCTCTGGATATGAGCATTTTCTGGAAAGAAATGTCTGTTTGACTCTTTTTGTTAAGTGGCAAATGTAGTATTTGGACAATTTTACAGAAAGTCACTACAAAGTGTTCATGGAAGGAGAGTGTTGACTGACCTTCAGGTCCAGCTGACTCATCCAATGCGCCTCATATTTGTGCACGAACATCACACACCATTTCAATAAGCTCTGCATCACCCCTTAAGTGTGGCTTAACCACAGCCCTTCTACTTCCATGAGCAGGCAAAGACCCATCCAGAAGGCAAGTAATGGATTCTGTCATGGATGTCTTGAATCATACAGAAAAATCACCCTTTACAGGGACCCTCACTAAGTTTTAGGAGTCTACTACCCAGTTACCAGTGTCAGAAAGAGTTAATTTCACTATTGGTTTGTGGAAAAAGAATTCCCAGACTAACTAGCTAACCTGGAAAACGTAAAGACTTTAAGATCAAGAAGCTGTATTTCCCACATTTTGCCTCTAATACACCTAATTTTGGTGTTCTGGACAATGTCTTCTTCTAAAAAGACAAAAAACAAAAGAGAAAAGAAAAAAAGAAAAGGTGCTGTGGTTCTCTTTAAGCTTAGATCAGAATAGAGGGACATTGGTGCTGAATTTCCCACATGAAATCCCAGATGATCTTTATGATGAAACATGCAGAGACAATTTTCCTTTTCTCTTATGTCTGCCTATTATTACAGATTCTTCAGTACATCCTGTACTTATTCAGAGGCTCTTTCTTGATGCAGAATCTCAAGGTCTTTTTTTCAATAGAGAAAATTACTTAATAGTGAAACCTCACTCTCTGCAGTTTATATTAAAAGTTTTTAAAAAATAAATTAGTATTGAAAAAAGTCTGTCTATATTTTTCCCAAAAAAGTGACTTTAAATACTTTAAATACAATAAATTCAAGCAGGATATGTTTCCACACTTTAGCATTTCTCCTTTTCCCTGCACAAAATTGTATGCAGTTTGATGGTTTGTCTTTGCAAAAAAAAAATAGAAAAAGGGAAGAATGAAGGAGTTTGATATCATAATGCATAGTGTCACTTTCTAATCTCACCTTTCATATCTTTATGATGTTTTTAATGTCCTCATTCCAAACTTTCTCTGACTTCACAGCCTATAATAATTTAACAACCTGTTCCAGTGTCTCATCACCCTCATAGACCAGAATTTTTTCCAAATACGGCATCTAAACCTAACTTCTTTTGCTTTGAAGCCATTATTCCTTGTTCTACCACTCCATGACCCTGTCAAAAGTCTCTCTATTGTACCTGTTTAGGAAGGTGCTCCAAGTTCTCCCCAAACCCTTCTCTTCTCCAGACTGAACAATGCCTGGCCACAACCTGTCACTGTGGCAAGGAGCTCCAGCCCTTGGGTCACCTTTGTGTTCCTCCTCTAGAATCCCTCCAGGAGAGCCAGGTCCTCCTCATGTTGTGGTCCCAGAGCTGTTCATGGCTCTCCATGTGGGTCTGTCTCACCAGGGCAGAGGAATGGGGCAGATCCCTCTCTCCACTGGCTGCCCACTCCTCTCTGGATGCAGCCCAAGACTCAGTTGGTTTCTGGCCTGGACACGCACAGTGCTGGTGCTTGCCCAGTTTTTCACCCCCAAGTCCTTCTATTCAGAGCTGCTCTCAATCCATTTACCAGCCAGCCTCTATTTGTGCTTGGGACTGCCCCAACCAACGCGCAGCGCCTTGCAAAATAATCGTGGCGCTCCTGAAAAAAATAATGAGGAATCCATTCTTTCACATAGTAGGACAAATTCCCAAAAGATCCACATTCATCACACCATACCAATACATCCACATTTACCACAACATACCAAGACACTTTTTTTTTTCTGTTTTCATTAATTACCACCTCTTTAGGCTACAATCTTTAGGTTTGTTCTTCCGTTGTGTTCACTTGCCAGAGGTGGAAAAAAATTGCCCGTATGTCTCTTGTGGTTAAAGGATCACTTAAGGACTAAAGATACTCTTGAGGTTTTCAGGTGGTTTTGCATTCTGCAGTCCCCATGGAGCTCCTTGAAAAGTTGCAGCAGTTAGAGGAAAAAATAAAAAAAAAAAAAAAAAAAAAAAAGAAAGGTAAAGGAGAGAGAAAGAGGGAAACAAAAGCAATAATAAGACAATTAAGGAAGAACCTATTTTACACAGCTATCTTCTCAGAGTGTATAATAAAGTGTATAAGGATCCTGACTTAAATAAGTTTAAATATGTTTTCAAAAACATCTCACAGAAAACTGTGTTCTCTGTGGGTCCCCATTGATTTTTGTCCTCTAAATCAACTTCTTGAAGTCCTCAGTCAGGTGAATATTTAAATATTCTGGTTTATTATATTTCACGATTGCTTGTTTAGACAGCTTTTTTTCTTTCTTTTGCACTTTCATGAGCACAAACACTCCTTATCCATGTCCTTTTGTTAAGAATTATAAACTAACACACAGTATGAATTTAAAACTGAATTTGGTGAGTAATCTCTGATGTACCATATCAGTTAGACCCTGATGAGCCTATTGAAATCAAAGGGAAGATTCACATTCAGTGATTCTTTTCATTAAGAATTGGTTCAAGACCTGAGCAATGTTGAAGGCTTTCACTGAGTTTAAGTTCTAGATGCAATATTGTATCTGCAATATTGATGGCAGTAAACCAGACAGGCAGAGCTGAGTTAGGACCAAAATGAGCTATTGGTGCATTCATCTGTTAAGATCATAGAAGTTATAAAAGAATGGGACAAAGTAAGCAGCACAGAGAAAGATTCAGCCATTGTATGCAGTTTCTTATGTCAGCCAGTCAAACCTGACTGCATGGAGTTTTGGTTTGTTTGTTCAGAGTGGTTTTTTGTGAGAAGATTTTTCAGATTTTTGAGAGTTTTATCCTTAAAAACAAACAAAACAAAAGATTTTAGCAGAAACACAAGGACACATTCTTATAAAGGCAACATTTATTATAAAAATAGAGTCAAGATTCTTGCTACACTTAGGGTAGACTTCATTGTGCTTAATGCTGTTTTCAAAAAATAATGTTTTCAGTCAAAACTCAGATTTTTTTATGTAGGAAATTTTCTGTTGTTTAAAAGAAGCTTGAAGGAAGGTTCTTCAAGATCTTAAAAGCAAATCCTTTCTCCTATTTTCCCCATTCTGTTCCATCCTCCCAATCTGTTTTGTTCTTTTTTTTGTTGTTGTTGTTTTTTGTTTGGTTTTCTTTTTTGAGGGAGTGGGGGAATAACTATTGACAGAATAATATTCAAATAAAAGTGACTCTAAAGGAAGAAAATGGTCGTACATCTTGTGATCTGGGAGAAAGAATTCCAGATTACTTGGAAGATGCAGAGGTACTATTCACTCAGAACTGAGTTGAGGGCATGCTGGTGTACCTCCACATTCTCTCTATCACACATTATAGGCTGCTGTTAGATGAGACGTGAAAAAAAATCACGAGAGCAGAAGAACAACCACCAAAGGGAAGAACAACATGGGGTTTCTCCATTGAACTGAAAGGTAGCAAACATTTCAACAATACAGACAGTACCTCTAAAATGAAAATAAAACCAAAAAAACAGAAATCTCAGTTTCAACTGTTAACAATCTGCAGAATTTTCTTCCCATTCTTACCTGCATCCCCAAGGAAATACTCTTCAGCGTAATGGTCTAGAATCTTGAACACCTATTTCAGAAATAAATTACAAAAGGTATTAAAGACATCTTTTTCACCTCCTGAATAATGCTTCACAACAAAAAATCCAGCAGTTCTTTTCCATGTTCTTAAATGATTGATTCAGGCCCCTGATGTTTAAGAGTTTCTTTATTTCCAACACTCCCTTTAAGGTGGTCACCTAACCACCTTTGTTACAAGTGGCTGAACCACAAAAATAAATAAAGCTTCAAGCCCTCTCTCTTTGTTGATTATTATTGCCTCATAGACATCTTTCCATGCTCAGTATATCAGCTGCTGTAGATTCTTTACCTCCCTTGCCTATACCCTTTTTTCTCGTTGTAAGCTAGAAGTTAAAATAACTTCAGGGAACTGGCCAGCTCATTTCAAGTTATGAGATGTCTAAATACTTTTTTGTGTCTAATCTTCAATATGAATTCAGATTTTAAGGCTTTGTTGCCTTAAAAGTGTACTTGATTTGGTAATCAAACAGGATTATAGAACTTGCATGGCGAATGCATAACTAATAATAATAGTAATAAAAAAAATATAAATTGTTCTTTTTGCAGCTGCTGGAGATCTGATTAGGCAAACGTAACTCAACAGGATCAACTGATAAATACCAGAAGTTTGTGATATCAGACTAGATTATTTAATGGTTCTAGTGGTGTTAAAAATCCTAAATCTGTGAAATCTAAATGACATTTGGTATATTTAGGTTAAGTTCATAATAAGTTACACAGCTTGTCCCACTGCCTGCATTGGAAATATTAATGAGGTAAAAATGATAAAGGAAAAAAAATATGGTTCTAATTATAACATCTATCAACATGTTTAGGCTCTCAGATTCTGCTTAGAACTCCCCTAACCTCAGATTGATTCCCTGAAATCAATTAAATCAATGGGCAGCTTGAAACCTGAATAGGAGCCAGAACTCTAAAATCCTTCTTTGGGACTGGGCTTGAATTGCTCTATTATGAACATTTGAATATATTCTATGTCAACATGGCTATAGTGAATTCAATTCTCTGGATCATGGGCACATTAAGTTCAGTTCTGACTTTCTTTATGGCATTTGATTTCCAACCGTGAACATTACCTCCTGTTCAACAAGCTCCAGTGTAATTTTCCATTTTATTTCATTGAGTTAAAAGAAGAAAAGAAACTGTCTTGCGAGTCTCTCATTTTATAGACAACTGGTCATTTCATTAACACTTTTCATATTCTTGTTTGTCATGATGACTGACTATAGTAAAAAGATTTTCTTCCCATTAACTTATGATGGAGCAGCACTTCTTTTCCCAAGGATGTATTGATCGGGTGAGGAGTACATTTATTAAAATGTAACCAGCATCAACTTGCTGGCTTGTGCGAATGGGGCACACTTTAACCAATTAAATAGTCATGAAGAGGAGGAAAATCAATATTTCTTGGATCTTTCTACTCGAAACTTTGCCAGCAAAATGGCCTATAGATTTACAAAACGAATAAACAAATGAACATAAATCTTATTATTTTGATTTTTAATTATGAATTGAGTCAGAAGAGAAACTTCACAGTTATCTGGAGCAAGATTGACATCGGTTAGATAAATCTAATCCTATGATTCATAAATTACTATAGTAAGGAAGCTTAGTTTATATTAATCAAAAGCAATTTCTTGCATTTTAAGATCTTAGAGAATTTCTTTTTTGTGTTCAAAAGTGATTTTTAATATTAGTTGCAAAAGTCTTTTGAAGGCCTATTTCAGAATGCAGTGAGGAATAAAAATCCCAATAGGTTGTAATGAGCACTGATTGGACTCAAGACAGACCACATCATCATGTTTAAGGGTGTTGCCTCAAAAGATTCCCCTCTTCTCTATATTTGCTTGCATTCTTAAATCTTAAGTCATAGTCTGTATAGACAATGTGTTCTGATATAAGACTCTGGGTGTGATTGTTCATAACTATTTTAAAGGATTCCAATGAAACCCCATTCTGCAACCTCCAGGAAGGTGCCAGTCTACAGACATGGGCTACTGAATAGTGTCACTGGAATTAGGTAAATGAAAAATTTCTTTAGGAAATAGAGAACCAGTTTAACTCCAAAACCAGCTTAACTCACATCCAGGTGCTGCTAGCCATATTTTTCACATGGAATATATTCCTGTATAATTCCTTGTGTCAACAAATAAAAAAACAGATTGAAAGGAAGAGATAAGGGATGTAAATTAGAGCTTGCATGGTGCTAAATGGGTGTTGCAGGACATTCACAAATATAAGAACTGTTATGTGGACACAAGAACACTTTCAGTAACTCCTACAAGAAAAGTTGTAACAGCACACAGTTGGAAAACCCCACAGCAGTCACCACTGGTTCAGAAAGAATCCAATAAGTACATAAAAGTTTGTTTATTGTCTAAGAGGACCTATAGCAACTGTTTTGTTTATGTTTTAGATTTTTTTAAAATTTTTAAATTTTTTAAAATTTTAAATTAACACACTCGCTCACATCACTTAAAGTATGAGATGAACCAATTACAAAGAAATTTAGTGTGTTTTTGTTTCTATTAGATAAGTTGCTGAGAATTTTACCTTTCAACATTTACTGGAGTTGCACCTATATTGTGGTTGCATTTCTTATTATTCCTATTTTTTATGCATATTTTATTGGAGATTCTTTCAACCAAGTGGGTGATTTGAAAATGAACAAAATTCTAGATCAATGTCTCCATCAGCTGTGCTCACAAATACACCTGTTTCATCCTAAGGGCTATGAAGTAGCACAACTACTCAGTATGTAATTGCACACATGTGGTTGTGAGCCCAGAGGGACGCACACATGAAGGACACATGTTTTGAAAGGCAGCTACTCCTGTAAATTGGAACTAACTTATAAAAAAAACCTCAAGGAGTATTGTTCCTTTGTATGGATATTTGCTACTAAGCCTGAAGGTCAACATTCCTATAACCTTAAACTCTTTAACAAATATTTTGTATTAAAAATTTGCAAGATAAAGCACTGCAATTAGACCTTTGGCACACAATCACTAGCAAAAAAAGAAAAGAAAAGGAAAAAAAAAGGTGTTTATCTTTCTCCCATTTGGGTCTGCAAAATTACTTTTAATCAAATTATTGGGAAGAGCTTCAGGAGCTTCAATGGGTATTACATTAAATCCTAAAAAGATATCATTGTTTTGGTACCATTGCTATTTCTTCTGTTATCAATTTTGCTGAAAACATAAAACTTGAAGAATGGTGACCAGAATAAAATGAATTTCAGAATCTGCCTCTGTGAGTCTTAAAATTAATCATCTAGCTTTCTAAGGGGTAGAGAGTCCCAAAGATCCAATAACTAAGAAAGATACTGAGAATTAAATCAAAGTTGAAAATAAAGTCATTAAAATGAAAGGAAAAATGAGAGGCACAAGGCATCTTCAGATAAAGAGAAATTACATATACAACGAGGATCTTATCTGACTTAAGCAGATGATAAATAGAAATCTGTTGCTTCACTATGAGCAGATACATTTTGCAGTCTTGCACTAGAAACAAATACACCTTGCAAAAATGGGAACAGAAAGAAAAATCAGAATGAAGCAGGATTTTCAGTCATGTTTCTACACTAAAAGAGTTGAAATGTGTTGCTGACCATAACTCTGTGTGTAGCTACATATTAATATATACTGTATTCGCTTTTGTTGCATCAAATTACAGTAGGATTAACCCCATTTAAGAAAGCAGAACCCCTCTGAGCTGGACACCAGACACAGATATTTAAGTGCGATATATAAGAAAGTCAGGCTTTAAGCAGAAATATTCAGGGCTACTGATGAATGGAGCACAGACAGTGGATTAAGTCTTGTGACTTCTTTTACCCTTAATCAGTGACAGAAGAACAACACAGGGCTCACTTAATCACTGCACATATCTTACATGTAACTAACCCCACTGGGCTTTTAAACTATTGCTTTTTCTGCATGGCACTCAAACATTTTAGAATAAGTGATATCTGTGTTCATTACGAAAACTCGTTCAGTTACTAGTGCTGAAATAGTCACTAACTTGTATGGGAAGAGTCTCATTTTCCAAGGTTGCTTTTTTTTGGAAGTTCTCCATACAGACTTCAGAAAATCCTGCAGTGCTGGAAGCACCTTGTGCTGGAAGCCATTATTTTCAAAAACCTGAGTATTAGCCTGAATCTGATTTCAAGATTTTTAAAGAGTCAAAACCAGGCCTTCACATCTTGAGAAGTATCTTCAAATTTCAGATTCCAAGGAAGATTCAAGAAATGTAGCTCGAGACCAGTTCCAGCTAGGGAACTGTTACACAGTTATCTAAATTTCTCCTCTTGTAAGAAAAAAGTTAAAAAACAAAAGCTTTTGTGTGTAACAATGTAATTCTATTGGTTTTTATTCCATGATCAGTGAAAACCAGGGAGATGGGGTGCATGAATTGGCTCTGCAGTACTTGACTTTCTCCATTAGAAAAAAGGAATATTTGGTCAGACATGGAGAATTTGCTTGCTATTATAAAATATGTAAGTTATTCAAAGTACAGATTGTTACAGACCTCTCTGAGCCCTTTATTTTCATCAGAGATTTGTAGGAACTTATTTACTTCAAGTCTGAAGCAGCAGGTAGATTTTCCAGAGCAGAAGCAATTTTCTGTGCTCTTCAACGCCTTCAAAAAACAGAGAACATTGTTCTTCTTACTGCCTCTATTAGACAGTGTTTATTCTCTTTCAGAAAGTGCTGTGTAATCCGTAAAATAGAAATGCAGCAAAGATGTTAAAGATGTTAATTAACTGTTGTTGTGTTATGTGTTAGTATCACCAAGCATTCATTCTTCCTCACAAATAGAGTTGGCAAATCTTCTGATCTTCCTCACTTCTATAAGGTATTAAACCATCAGAGTTATATTGAGTTTCACAACAAAAAAAAAATACAAGAATGTGATGAAAATTATAGCTTATATGCATTTTAACTTAATGAATCGCTTGCCATCAATACATAAAGTAGCTCTGATGTTTTGGGGGTGAGCAGGCTGTTATTAATCCTGCCCATTGCTTTTAATGCGTGACAGAGCACTAATGGGTATTCAGTAAACAGAAACAATTAAGTAAATTTGCTGGAAAATGTTTTGGAAGGTAACACCCTCCTCCACTTGACTATAACAGCATTTTCACCATGATCAATTAAACACTATTAATAGAACAAGATACTCAGACAGAAATATATTTTTAACCTTGCTCCCTGAATTAAGCAATTCTGGAGTCACCATCCCCCCTCTTTCACATTCAGACATTCAGATGTAAAGACTGGGATTTGTTTAGCCTGAGTAAACAGGGACCTAGGAATGGGAGAGCAAGATATATTTCCAAGGGCATTTGAAAAGTGGAGCAAAAAAGAGACAGAAATACTTTATGGTGGTTCAAGGGAGAACAAAGAAAAAAAGGAAGAAATTTAACAAATAAAAGCCCTGCTGCTTGAGAAATTTCAAGTTAAGTTCAACAAAGCATTAAGGATTGGTCAGTAGAAATGAAATCAACCCAGTGTGTCTCTGAAAGATGTTACAAACCTGGAATAAAGGATTTCTTAGCTGTTTGCTTTTCTTGTCCTTCCTTCACTAATGTATTCTCTCTACTTTTCCTTCTTTACGTGTTCAGTCCTTGTTTCTCTTGTTGTAGGCACTGTTCTTCTCTTTCTTAACATCCACCACATTCAAAATTCAGATGATATTGAAAAGGATCTTTTTCATTGTGCTGGCTTTGGAAATTTGATTTTCAGCCTATCTCTGGTCTAAAAAAAGAAATTTGAGGGGAGAGGTTTGAAGTAACATTAAGCTGATACAATTGTCTCCGATATAAGGACATAGAATGAGAAAAATTTAATATGAAAAACATTAGGGTTAGAAGAGTATTACTGGTGTTCTGTTCAAGTAATGAAGTAAAATTTTAAAAATTGGCTGACTACAAAAAAAACTTTTATTATGGGAATATGTTCTACTCTGTTTAATAGCCATCCCAAGGACAAAGATGGAATCTTGACCTGTTTAAAAACTGTGAGAACAGTACACAGGTGAATGAATATTCATTGTCAGAAGGAAAGTTTGACACTGAAGTCCTTCTTTTTTCAATCTGTTTGACACTATAGAAATCATCACATCCAGAGTAAGTTTTTTGAAGCTTATTGATCATTGAATGAGAAAGAAAGAGAGAAAGAAAAAAGGAAGGAAGTGGCGGAAGGAATTGGTGGAAGGAAGGAAGTGGCGGAAAAAAGAAAGAAAGAAAGAAAAGAAAAGAAAGAAAGAAAGAAAGAAAGAAAGAAAGAAAGAAAGAAAGAAAGAAAGAAAGAAAGAAAGAAAGAAAGAAAGAAAGAAAGAAAGAAAGAAAGAAAGAAAGAAAGAAAGAAAGAAAGAAAGAAAGAAAGAAAGAAAGAAAGAAAGAAAGAAAGAAAGAAAGAAAGAAAGAAAGAAAGAAAAGAAAGAGAAAGAAAGAATAGGAGAGAAAGAGACAAGAGAGAAGAAGAGAAGAAAGGAAGAGAGGAAGAAAGGAAGACATTAAAAATGAAAAAGAAAAAAGACTGAGAAAGAAAAAATTCTAAACTTTTCAAGATGATCAATCCCTTTTTTTTTGTTTTCTCTTTTCTCTTTTATTTTTTTCATAATTTTTTTGCACAGACATTTTCTGGCGTTCTTATCTTTTGTGCATCAGCTGTCCTGATTCCACTAGAACTAAAATGCCACAATAATCTGTACATTGGATCTCAGAAATTTCTTTCAGACTGTGTGGTACAATTGTACTTCAAATTGAGAAATAAGAAAAGAGCCTTCATTTTGTCAAGTGTTCATTCAGTGACTCAACCCTAGAATGAGCTATTATATGTGTTTAGTCTTTTGAGTATTCCTCATTACTACAAGTAGGTTTTGATTTGGAACTACTTTCTCCTTCTTCTACTTTTCTCAAACTTTACTAAATCTTTACTAAACTTTCCTAGGAACCTTCAATTCCATATTCTATTAAACATCCCTAATTCATTCTTTATATTCCTGCATAGATATTTGAAGGTTTGAATATGTCCCATCTATTGGGACTTTTTAAAAAACAATTTAAGAGTCAATTTTTTACCATGCAGATGTGAGACAGTACGTAAAGGACTGGTTTGGTGTTTGGTTCATTTTTTGGTTTATTGTTTTGGGTTTTTTTCTTTGTATTGGTTTGGTTGTTTTTCCTATTAATATTCTCTTCTAGCTTTAGTACTAATTTTAAATTCTATACCTCCTGATCGTGAGATAGCCAGATATCCAAGCCTGCAATAGCTGAGATATGAAAGTTTGCATTGTGCTGTAATGTATTTTTCATAATGACTAAGATTCTATTTTCTGCTTACCTGAAGTGCAAAATTTCCAATATTGTGTTAGAAACTGCTTTTAAAAATAAAGTGATGAAAGGATAAAAAATATAAACTCACAGTTCAGTGAAAACATTTCCCATGTCCTCATGAAGTGTTTAACAGTTCTAACATGTCTAACATTAAAATTTTATCAACAAATCACAAAAAAGGACAATTTGTACACAGAAATCAATTTACCATGCACCTCTCCACAACACTCACTTATAATTTATTTTGCTTATAAAAGAATTTACTTTTAAACTTAATTTTATTCCTTCAGGAGAGTGCAGAAGAAAACACTGCACATTTTTCTTTCCTTGCAAACAGCATACAGGCAACAGGACAAGAGTCCATAAAGGCAAAGAAACTGGGTATAAAATTAACATCTGTGTCTTCAATAAATGAAAAATTATCATGAATCCATATACTTCCTCCTTCACTGATTGGGTGCTTTTTCTTTTCGCCATTGAGATACAATTTATTTGAAGGAAATGAGAAATTCTTGCATTGGTGGGTTACAGGAACATAAGGGCCAGAGTTATGGCTTTTAAAGCCCTTCTTTGTCTACAGTTCTTAGTCTAAAAATGTCAAATACCAGAGCGCTCAGACAAAGATATCTGAAAAGCTGCAATAAGCCAAAAGTCAGCCTTCCCACATGGAATTTTACTTCTACTCACATTATAGTTGCATGCCAGCCAGTTTATAGTTATTATTTTTATAATATCTTTCATTATCTGTGTGTTCAAAGATACATACCTAATCTAATTCTATTTTTTGTGTATTTCTTATTGTATATTGTGTTATATATAATATTGCACATTATATATTAAATATTATATTACCACAATTATTATTTTATGTGATATATCATTATATAAATAAATATCTTATTTAGATAAAAGCTTGAATACAGCTGAGCACATGGATGCAAAAGGGAATGAGCTATGAAGACTAATATTTTGGGAATGAGGTATGAGTTATGAGTTATCAGTTATGAGTTATTCAACCTTTTAATTAATGTCAACATGCTACCTTGGATAAAAGTGAAGTTACATGCTTGTGATGCATATCTGCATAACCCACAATCGTGGTGTGTGAGTTCTCTGGTCTTAAAATGACAGCACCATGTGGATGCAACACATTCTATCACTGTCATTTCCCTGACCCCTCCATTTTTTCATGATTAGGAGATTGGAAGAGGAGGAAGAGCATTCTTGAGTGCTGAGCATTGTTAATTGGAGGTGGCTCTCCATTCAAACAGGAGCCCTTAACAGAAAAACTTTCTTGTGGTAGAAGCCCTAGGTTGCCAAGAAAGTGTTTGTTCTGGCACCAGCATCCCCTGCTAAGCATCTCTGGTCATCTGGAAGGAGAAAAATTGGTTGGGTAACTGTAGAGGCCATAATAAGGCAGGGGCTTGGACATTCCCTCCCTCCAGGTCACTCTGGAAAGTGATGGATCTGTGGAAGTGATTTTGACTTTTTACATGACTTCTCAATTCATGGGACAACCCTGCTGTCTTGAGAACGGTTGAGGCAGTGCAGGGTAATGCATGGATAAAGCTCTGTCTGTGGAAAAGAACAGCTTGGGATATGTGTGAAAAAACAGCTTTCCTCCTCCCTCCTGCTTTCTTGAGAGCCATAGCAGCACCAGAATTTGCTCAGTGCCAGCTGTGTTAAGTGCAAACTGCAGTGATACCCTGAAATCAGGGCTGTGGTTGCCTCTGTGGGGATGGAAAGTGAGGGTTCTGGACCCCTGAAATTCAACAAAAGTATAAATAATAAATATTTTAAATATTGCTCCTAAACATAACTAAGGAACAAAACAGCAATGTGTTGAAACATGTTGTCTTTACATCTCCTTTATATTATGTAGTTATGAAGTAAAACAATTTAATTTATTTATGACCATTTTTGACCCTTGAAACCATCTGTTTTCTTCATTCATCTGGAATGTGTCTGTCCATTCTAAATTAGTTGTAGGATGAGATGGATAAGTTTTCAGAAATTTTCTTTGTTATCTATAGAGACAAAATAGTCAACTCATTAGTGGGTGGTAAGAGCTATATGGTATGAATCCCAGCCTTGCAAGATACATCACTTCAAAATTCATCCCTAGATATTACCACTTGAGTAATATTAAAGTAAACATTAAGGGTATCCTAGACGCAGTTCTCACAGAAGCCTATAATTCTATTGATAAAATCATCTTTCCCATGAAGTGTGAATAGTTAAAGCTCTCCCCTAAGCCTTTTATTTTTCTGAACATTTAGATGCTATTCAATATTTATATCTACATTTCCAGTTGCGCTTGTAAACACCAGAAGGTGAGAAGATTTGAAGCCTAAATACAGGTTGCTGAGCCTGGTCAAATGTTATGTTTCAGATGCCAATAAGGCCATTTGCATATAAACTGTAATATCAATATCTCATTTCAGTAGCTAAAAAGCTTGCTGTAATGGGTGCTTTATTGTTTCTTGCCCATTTTATAGACTACATTTGCATTTAAAGATCTCAAGCAGGACAGGATGGGATACTCCCAAATCCTGTGAGAAACAATGTGCTGGACATTAAAACTGCTACTAAAAATAATAGTAATAAATAGGGATGATGTGTTTTTTTCCCCCTGCTTCTTATTCCCACAGGAAATCTTCTTGAGAAAACTGAAAACTATTTTCTTTTATTTTGTTAACATCCAGATGTTACCTGAATATGCTTTTATAAAAGTTTCTGTTGTAACTGTTGTAAATATTCCACTTCAGGCCAAACTATAAGGTCAGCTGGCACCTTCCAGCACAAAAGATGGCATTCCGTTCTTGTAGTATTATTTCTACTGTGGCAAATGTTCTTTGTAAAGGCATGGTGCAGCTCTGAGTTTTGAATTGTGACACAGACTGAGGCATGAGCTCCCCAAATGTACTGAGGTGGGATATGTTAAACAAAACTTTTTAATGAAAATTTTACACATTAAAGACAAAATATTTTAAAAGTCAAGGTAATGAAAAATAAAGAATCTGCAGGAAGTGCTTGTTTTTCACAGTGTGATGGAGAGGATCCAATGAGACACGAAGGAACGATTTTCTGCCAAATAAAATAAATTATTTTCTTTTGTTAGAATAATACCTCTTGGTGAAAGTGCTGACCACAAGACATTGCCCTTATAAACATTTTAACCCCAAGAAACATCATCAAACAAATACCTATCTTATTGCATCCTTTTCCTAATCTCACTGGAGGAAACACAACTCCAGGAGTGTTTGAAATCACAGCTCCCTCCACACTTTGCTGCTCCATCCCTGGTTACATGTCCCCAGGATCCTACAGAGAATAAGGAACACTTCAGCAATTGCACAATTAATAAATACTATGGCACCTCTCCCATGATTTCTTTTGTCTAACTTCAACGACCCTGTGATGGTGTTCCTGTCTCCTCCTCTAACATTGGTTCTATGATCACATTTTCTTCCCCTGACATGTAGACAAACCCTTATGGCCAAAGTTAATCTGATCCAGAATATTTTCAAATGGTAAGTAAAATATTTTGAAATTCGGTAAATTTTGAATCAGAAAGCAAGAGCTGTGCTGGCTCTTGCTGCAGCACCTATCCTTACTGAGCATCAACAAAATGAAATTATATCCCTTTGAACTATTCCTTTTCATACCATATTTTGCAAACAAGCTGGATCACAGTTTCCCTGAGTCATATGTTCTGTATTTAAAAAAAAAAATAATTTAGGAACTAAACCTTATTTTTTTTCTTCATCACCTAGACTGTGAGTGTTTTGATGGTTCTTTCAGACTGTCAATACCAAATATGCCAATTTTTGTCTGCTCTGTTTAGAGGGGGGAAGAGACAAATCCAGTACAGATTACCAACTATCTGAGCCCTCCAGCAAGTGTCAGCATTATCCAAGATAAACTCACATCAGAACAGACGCCTTAATTTACAACTAGGTTTTATATTCCACAAATAATTTATTAAGATACAGAACATTCATCCATCGGGATTTAGAAATAAGCTCATATCCCGTACAGATTGCACATTTTAGATTCAAATTGGAAACAAAGGAGTCACCAAATATTATTAACACAGC
This sequence comes from Ammospiza caudacuta, assembly GCF_027887145.1. Taxonomy (NCBI): domain Eukaryota; kingdom Metazoa; phylum Chordata; class Aves; order Passeriformes; family Passerellidae; genus Ammospiza; species Ammospiza caudacuta. Next base: position 81,895,983 of record NC_080632.1, on the reverse strand, counting down.
TGCAGCGCTGCAATGTGTGCTGAGGGGGGCTTCCAGCTGAGGCAGCACCAGCGTGGTGCTTGCTGGCACGACCAAAGAAGGGTCCCACATGGCATGCCTTGAAGAGCCCTTTGGAAAGATCCAGGGATCTGGATTGGAAGTTTTTCTTTAGCAATGAGCAGAGGCCTGGCTGCAGAAGTGTGCAAGTATTTCTTTGTTTTGGATAAAGCTCCTCTTGATCTGGTGTTTACTCGTCCCATTGATTGAACTAGAAAGCTACAAGGCAGAGGGTTCTTCTAATTCAGTGGGTTTGCTTTAGTGCCTAAGTACCAAGTTGACTGATGACATATAATAGAAAACATTCAATTAGAAAAATCAAATTCATTTTAACTTTATTTTATGTTTAGTTTTGGTGTTGTGCATTTGCAGTTCTTGTTTCCTGTGCAGGATTATAGCCCATTTTAATCTGACACAGTCCATGCACAGGAGGAATTCCTAAACAGGATAAATTGACCCTTGTATTTCTCAGGAAATAGCTGTAGCAAAGGTAGTTTACAAAACTTCCAGGTACGAAAATCTTACCTGCAGATTTGTGTCAGGTGTTTGTAGAATACTTATGGATGAAAAACTGAGTCTAAGATGACTGCTGGGCTCCTCTTGGAGGAAAAACTTGTATGTGTCAATAAATCTGAACAATTCCACTGATGGCTGGCTATAAACCCTTCCAAGGTGGTAGAATTAGCATCATTTGGTAGAACAGTTGCCTGCAGCTTCATTTACAAAAGTAAATATGTCCATTCTAAAAACACTCTTGTTTGCTTTCAAAGGAGTCTGACAAGCACAAAAACCAGCACAGTGTACTTGCTCAGCCCTAGCTCCACTAGTACTATGAAAAAAACCAGAACTGGTCTCTCTTCTCTACATTGTCTTTCACAGGAAACAAGTTCATGGCTTTTAAAGATCTTTTGTATCTAACTCAAAGTGCTCAACCTAATCTGAACGAGAAGCCAAAGAGCTTAAGGATAAAGACTGTGTCAATTGCCTTGTCTCTTAGCATAATCTGCTTGATGGCTGGTTGTGTCAGAAAGGATTTTCAGAGTCTGAACTCACACAATTAAAAAAAAAATATGACCAAAAAATGCAGTGCAGTGGAAAAAAAAAAATTAGCATCAACTTGTTTGACATCAAAATGCAATACAGATTCTAGCATAAACCTGAAACACTAAACACACTTAGGACATACAATGATGGGACTTCCAGCACCAGGTGTGTTTTCCTGTTCTCTTCCTCCAGCTGGAGTGATGCTCCTTTTTGGACAGAAGAACAGTATTAAAATAAAATATAAATCCCTCCCCATCTCAAAATAAAAAGAGAAGACTCTGCTACAGTTTAAAAAAGAAAATAAAATGAAGTGTTTCTTGGTTTAGTTTGTTTGTTTGTTTGGTTGTGTTTGTTTGGTTTTGGTTTGTTTGGGGTCTTTTTGTGCACACCTTGCCCTAGACTAGATAAAAGCATGCATCACAGACAAAATATGTGAATCACATAGCTTAAAATCATGCAAGATTTTCAGAGAGTTTGTCACTGAGGTCAGTGCATGGATGTCTCAACAGGTTAGTAGTGAACCTATGGCTCCTGGCTATATTGGCAAGATTCTGCAGAGCAGGTTTTCCCTAGCCACAAGTTTGAGAGTAGGCTTTGCTCTTTATTCTTCATTTGTTTTACAGTGCAAATAACTGTCCAAGGAACACCACAGTCCCAAATTCTTAAGCATCATATAAACGTTTATTGAGGCAGTCAGAGTCTGAAAAATTTCTCAATTTAATGACAGTGAGGGAAATGACAAAATAATATAATTTATTTGCCACTAGGAAACTAAAGGTCAGACAGAAAAATGCTTCTTTTGTGAAGAGGTTTCTCCTTAGGGCAGGAAATCAGGGAAGTTATGAAGCTTCACCCTATATTGTCCTTCCTCAATTCACCATTCTTCACACAGGTTTTACAGAAATCAGTATTTTATGTTTATTTCATCCAGACTCGTCCCTGATTAAATGCATTGTATAGGTTTGCATGCACTTTTGCACTGTGGGCACTTAAAATATATTTCAGTAAGCAAATGGTAAGACACATAATGTTTTTTCTTTAATAGGATATATTCTGTATAAAGTTGAACACAGGCCTCCAGCATTAAGTGTCACTTATGTTGTTCCCCTTTTTACATGCACTTATTTGTTTATGATTAATTTAAGATTGTGCAATATGGACCCTTGGGAAAAAAAAAGAAGAAGAATTTGATTGCAAATTAAAGAAAAGTACACAGATGTGCTCCTGCTTTCTAATCTCTTAACTGAACTTTGAACTACGGTGTTCTCTAAATGAAAATGAGTAAATAGGAACACAAACAAATTCCATACAAGCCTCATACATTTATTAACAATCACATCCCATGGCAGAAATGGATTGTTCTATCATTCAGAAAGGAAATAAAACTATTCCATATTCAAAAATCTTCTGAAAAAAAAAAAAATCTTACCTTCTTTTTGGATTCCAACAGCTTGCAATGTTATGTATCTTATTTTTTCATTTTTTTTACCTCCCAAGAAAGCTGTTCCCCACAATTTACAAGAGAAAATACAATATCCCATGCAATAAGAGGAGCTAATCTCCATGCATTAGACGAAAAAAAAATAAAAAAATAAACCTCCATAGACTTTAAAATTAAGAATAACGGATGCCATCTGAATGTTGAAAAACTTTTTAAAATTATTTTTTGAAACATCTAGATCATATCTGGTGTACCAAACTATTTAGAGGCAATTGGAACAAAGACAGATATTTTATCCAGTTTTTCATGATTATCAGAGATAGACAGAGCAGTACTCGAGCAGAGTCTGTACAAAAGTATAATTTGCACAACAAATATGGCTTTATATGCACCTTGTACAAGAAATAATTTTAAAAGGCTGCTGATAGAGAAGTATGCTGGAAAGGTAGTTAAGAATAATTTTGTATTCTTACTCTTCTATTCTTGTGGGGAGGAATAATTATTTACAAAAAAATGGCAATTACAAATGATTAAAAAATTGCGGTGTTGTTCGTCATTCTTTTGAAAATACATAAATAGCTGATATTGTTGCAAAATAATAGGATGATTTTTTTATCATAGTGATGAATCTTATGAGCAAGAAAGCTATGCTGAACTTGATGCAACACAAACCCAGTTATGTACTGAAGCTTTAAATAGACACCAGAAAGAGGAAAACATAATTATTTTCAAAGAGTAAATATTTTTGAGACTGCATGGATACTGGATGAGCAGATAATTGGTGCTGTAATAATGGTCTGACTTGGCTGTTAGAAAGGAGACATAATTAGCATTTATATTTTGATGAAGGCTGGATCAAAGTTGCCGCTACATTTTTTGCCAGTGGAACGGTGCAAGCATTTGCAAAAGATTGAGGGGGAGAGGAGTCCATATTTCACTTTCTCAGCTGTTCAGTGTCTATTACACATTCCATCTGTGTGAGCAAGGAAACATATGGGTCTCCTACCTCTACCACCTGTAAGACTTTCACTATATTTAAATAAAACTATAATTTCATAGGTTGGGTGTTGTCCAGCCCAAGTGATTTGAAAGGAGAAATATTCTTATGAACCTGTGAGGCCACATCCTTCCATTAGTCCAAAAACTGACACTTGTTAAGGCTTGTTCTACTTTTCAGTTGTTGAACCTTCACAACTGAGAATCCAGAGCAAATGACTGGACCCTTATGCACAGGTCTGAGTAACACACAGGGAACTTGCAAAAGTAATCTATTTGCTATTAGCAAACCTTTACTAAAATTATTGCTGCAACTCAATTTCCCTTACTCTGTAGGGATATCCTGTTTATTAGTTACTCCTTTTAGTTGTCTTTCCCTTTTAAATCAGCTGCTGGAACAAGTAGACCCTACACTAAACTGTGGAGATGAATATTAAATGTGAATGTCAAGGATTTCCAAACACCTCAAAGGTAAACAAAGTAGGGAAAGACAGTGAAGGGTATGGGGTGGGAAGGAGATTAGGAAGATGCAATGCCACAAGTGTCTATTGATGTTATAAGACTTACTAGGTGCTTTGTTTCTCATAAATGTGAAATGATGTCCTCTGCTACAGGCACATGTCCTTACTGAGGAGATCCATCGGTGAATTGAAAATGATTAAATATGACCTAGAAAATGTAAAGAGCTCAAAACAGAGAGCAAATACAGTTAATGACAATGTGGGCATTTCAGATTCAGCTCCATGTTGTGACCTCAGTCTGTGTTTGAAGGGACTAACGCAGGATCCTCTGCAGGAGTTTGTAGAGTCTCAGAAAGCAAGCACCATTCCTGTTAGAATGCCCAGACCACACCTTGGTGGTTTATTTCAGAAGCCTAATTTAGATTTCTCAGCATCTGAAATGCTGAGTGTAAACTTGATGCACAGGGTGTATGTATCACAGGCAGAGCATGTTTGGTTCCTCTGAAGGTGGAATTCATGGTGAGCTGGTGAAATGTCTCCCTTATTATCTATGTAGGAACATCAGCATTCCTCTTGGCTGACTGAATTTTCCTAAGTTACCATAATTATTGTCAGCAGTAGCATAGGCTCAGGGACAGTGAGTGGGGAGTTTTAGTCACTGTAATACTTTCAGGATTCAGACCAGTTCCGATTGTTCAAGTTAATGACAGAATTTATGCTGCAGGTTATGACTTACACTGCAGCGGCCTGGTGCTTGTGGTTGTGCTGGCCTAAAATATGAAACACTTCAATTCCTGACAGGGAGAAAAAAGAGTCATGGATGATCTGCTCACATTTCTTAGGGAAATACTTTTACCAAAGTAAATGCTAGAAGGGAGCATTTCCTTTAACTTTTCAAAGATCTGGATAGGGCTTTGTGCATCTAAAGAGCAGCATGATTACACTTTATGCTGTAAATCTGTGGAACAAAACAGGAGATTTTTGTGTCTCCCTTGCAATGGGAAGTGTCAGCTATCCAATTCTACTACATCCGTTCACACACATTCATATCCCTTTATAGGAGATTCAAAACCAGGAGACGGGAATTAGGTTGGGCAGGAAAACAAGCAAAGCTTTTAGAGGCAATCCCTCTATACAATGGAGAGCCTCCTCTGCCCTTGCTTATGCTGTAGGTGCTGAGCTATAAGGGATGTTCTGGACTACCAATCCAGGGTCAGTCATCACCAGTTATCTCACTTTGTGTGCATGCTCATTTTGTATCTACAGTTACATAACTACATTATCACAACATTCAGGGCCGAAAACGTTCACTCTGATGTTTTTTTTTTGGGAAACTGTCTTTCAGGAAAACTGGTTTTTCAGATGTTTTGTGGATCTGGCTACATTTTGATCTGCAGGAAAGTAACATATTCTAATTCAACCTGTGAATATCCAGAGTTCAAAACCAGCCTGCTGTTTGGGACACTCCGTGTTCTAACTGTAGAATAAAAAATACGACAGGAAAAAAAAAAAACCCCATGGTTGTTGTGGTTTTGGTTGTTGTAAAGGGTGTTTATGAAGGAAAAATATCCCAGTGCGCAGCCTGATTTTTCAAAGATCCATTTTCTTTTCCTTTTGTCTGTGCTTTTGTTTTTGATGTGTATTTTGTTGTTGTTTTTTGGTTGGTTGGGGTTTTTTTGTGTTGTTTTTTTTTTTTTTTAAGGGAAACTGCTGTCGTCTTTGTGAAATGTGGTTAGCAGCTCTGTTTACTTCAAAAGTAATCACTTTTTGATTCAAACTGCTTCACCAGTAAATAGAATATCTTAGGACATTAATTATATGGGAGAGAAATCTGTGTGAAGGAGCTGTTACAATTCATTACTGTACAAGACCTATTCAGAGAACAGAGAAAACGTAAGGATAGAGATAATTGTTATTGCCTCAGCTTCTTATGGTATTGGGATAGATGGATTGGAAATGGGTTATCTTTCTCCCTTGTAATAAAGTGGGTACATACGGAGAGCACAAAGAGGAAAGTTAAAGCGCAGCCAAACAGCATTACATCAGCGGAGCTGCAGACTGTCTGGTGGGAGCTGGGCAGAGCAGAGCAATTGCAGGTGTGATGCTGTGCTGGGGGATTAACCTGTTAGCAGCTGGTTTTCTCCAGCAGCAAGGAAATGAACGACGAAATCTCAACAGCCGGAGAACGCAGCTAAGGGGGAGCTGTTCCGAATTTCAGGTGACTATTAAACATTTCTGCTGCCTTTTTTTTGTTCCTTATTCAGTGTGGTACCTATCTGTTTAGTCCTGTGCACAAGGATAAGGAGTGGGATGTTGTTTCCCTTTTCATGGGTTGACTGAATTATTATGTGGCTGTGACTTTATTTTTTTCACCATTAAATACTGAAAGATCAGTACTCACTACCCTGAGTAAATCCTTTAAACCTGAGGGTCACAACTATCACCCAAGATCTGTTTTTTAGACCACTTTTTCTATGTAAGCTGAATAACAAAATAAAATAAAAAATAAAGGTACAGTTAATACAGAATTTACTTGTGTACTCTTGTGGTTCATATCAATATGTGTGTGTGTAAAGTTACAACAGGGATCGTGTTTTTAATAGATTTCTATCAGTATTTTTGATAGAAAATATTGAGAGTGAAAAGAAGGAAATTTCAACTTGTTTGTTCTCCTCTTCCCCAGTAACAAGCAAAACTCACTTGGAAACTGCTAGATAAAAATGGGATCTGCAGCTTAAAACAAGTTCTTAAATTCCCAAATGGAAAATTTAATCTTTTTCTTTTATAGTTCTGTGTAAAAAACAAGAACAAACACAAACCCCTGCATATATTAAATAAATTTGTTTTTATCACAGAAAAGGTAATATTTACCAAAACATTGATAGTTATGTCAGTATGTCTTGTAACTGTATGTTCATATCCAAGAATGACGCTTCACCCCTTTCAGACTGTTGAACATCAGTTTCAGATTGCTGAAGCATTTGTAGATGTCTCTTTAAATGATAAATGTACTTCCCCATTCAGTGTCTTGTACCTTATTCTGATTAATTTGCAGATCAGGATGAAGTATACTTCAATTACTGTGCTCAGTAGGTTTGTTTGTTTGTTTGTTTGTTTGCTTATTATTATAATAATAAAACTAAAATGGTGCTCCACGTTGTAGAATTCTCATTTGCAAACCCATTCATATTTAAAGAACAATGTTTCATTCCAAAGCTGATCAATGGTTTTCACTTGGGTCCTACTCTCCCATTTAGGCCAATATTTAGAACATGCTTCTACAGTGAAGTATTCCCAGTAGAAAAGTTGCAAGTCTAGAAGTGTGCAATTTATTTCACTTTAACTAGGCCATAACAATGTCCTCAAGTGCATACATGTCTGTAATTTCTAGCTGTTCATCAGAGCACTGTGCTTTCAAACTGAGAGCTGAGTTCTCTGAGTTTCTTAGTAATGGAGAACAGAAACACATCCAAAATTTTGTCCTGTGGCCACGACACGCTCTGTGAACATCCCACGGTGTGCTCTAAAGACAGAAAAGAACCCAGAAAGTGGCTGAAATAACTCAGATTTGTTTGAAGACTTCTGGGGAAGAACAGGACAGCGGTCAGGAATCCAAAGTGTCAGGGGCAAGATCAAGGTTAGGAAAAAGCATCTCTCATCAAAAATTATGACAGACACTCGTGTTTCAAACCTCAGTGGCGATGATAGAGGGTGGTGTTTCATGATTAGAGAAATTTTATTACATGTTAATAATCAAGAAGAGTATCACAGAGGTTTTAGCAGAATATATGCAGGTTCCTGGTGCAAATCTTTCCAGTGCTCCAGGCAACACAAACAAAATGCTAAAAAGTTTGGTGTGAGTTTGAATTTATGCAGGATTTAGAGGCACAATGTTTAGGGAACCATGTCTCAGGAGCAGGTCAGGTGCCAACTAGCTTCCATCCCATGAATCTCTCTTGAATAAAACTCATTATCTTTTCTTTATGTAGAAATTGACGTAGTCTGTTTGACATTTTCAATTTCTCTCTGCCCTTTACAACTGTGCTTTTTGCCCTATGATTTTCACTGAAATACTACCCAGCTTTGCCTGTTATGAACAGTACTCATAACTTCTTACTCTCTGGACTCTTTTTTTTCAGATACTGAGTTCATTCTACTGACATTGTCCACTTCTCCCTCTGTATTTTATAATCCTATTTTCTCTTGGCAGTAAAATGGGCTGCCTAAAACTTTTTTCCATTTTCATAGCTGGCTTTGACCTAAATTTTCACATTCTTAACCACTTCTTTTTTCCTCATGATTTCTGAAAATTGCCTAGTAGAAAACTTTGGGTATTTTCCTTTTCCCAGCGAGCATCTATCAATCTTGTTCTCATCTCTTCAGACATAACAGAAGTTAATGCAAAATTTCTCAGACTTTTCATGGAGGTTTAATGATTTGCCTGGCATGAGCATGCCCCAGTGCATTGCAACATCCTGCAGTGCTGAATGGGCCAGGTGCACCCCCATGTTTCACAGATCTCAAAGGAAATTAATGGTTGGTGGTAGCACAGCAGGAGTGGCAAAGGAGCTGCTCCTTTCCATAAATGCTGCAGCAAAGACCCGGGCAAACAGGTGAAGCAGTAACAGCATTGGAAACAAAAAGGTTCTCTAAGAGATCCTGGGCCATCCATTATTTCTGTACGCTTTGTATTACAGCCCCATGCACCTTACATATCAGCAGCAAGATGACCCCATCACAGAGATGGAAGGGAGAGTTTAAGGGCCATTGAACACTGTGATTTTTCTCACTGTACCACAATTACAGAAAACCTGTGCTAAGTAGCATGATGCTGGTTTGCTGTGGAAATTCACGGTATTTGTGTGCTAGCCACATTTCTCGCTGTCATTCCCTCTTGGTGCTCATGGTTCGGCACCCTCTTTGGCTTGTGGCACGCAACTGTGAGCAGCAAGGGCCAGACTGGCAGCCTGAAGGCTCCTGACAAGCACCAACGTGCTTTATTCTCTTTCACATTGCACTAGACATGGGCCCAGAGCAACTCCACAGACACAAACCTCCTTGAATGCCTGGGAACTTAATATCCAGAACCAAATATGAACTTCATGGTTGACTGGCCATGCACTGAATTAAGCCTCTGTATCTAAATGTGATAGATGCTATCTCGGCCAAGACACTGACGTCCGAACCAGGAACTTCCAGTTCCCAATAAAAGCAAAAGATGTTGCAGCTTAAGCAAAAAAAAAAAAAAGCTTTTTCCCCCCTATATTGTGTCTTGTAACACACAGATGGGCGGCAGATAACCTCCAAAATTAAATGGCAGTAAGCTCAGGCTTATCTCTGTTTTATCTTTATTTCACCAACATTTTAACTTGTTTATCATCTAAAAATCATATTAGACTTTACAGTAGAAAATACTGCAGAGCTTCTCACTTCAGAGAATTGCTGTTAGAAGTCTAAACTATGGCTGGAGGTGACAGAATACTTTTCATCTCTCTCCTTCCTTGGTCAGGCATGCATGCAAAACCTTTTATGTGGCTACTTTAAAACCTGGGATTTTAAAATTCTTAAACTTCAGTATATTCTGAAAGAAGAGCTTGGTAACAAATGCATCAATGGTGGAGAGACAAAAACGGGAGAAAAACTCATTTGTGAGGTGCAGATAGATTTATAAGAACATAAGAAGTATTGCCATGATAGTGTTTAACCAATGAATTTTGCTCATTAGCTTGTACAGCAAACACTTATCTCGTGGATGAATTATAGCATGACCTTCATGGGGTGGGGGGAAATAAAATGTTGATGAAATGAGTGAGTCCATCATGACTCAAAGTTATTTTAGCTTTTCTGTTATATATGTGCTTTATACCAGGAAGGTCTTCCAGCCCCTGAAGCTTTTGTGAAACGATTTCTAGCTAACTAAAGTCTCTGTGAGAAATTTTCCACATGTATTGACTACAATCAAATCACATCTTAGCCTTTTCTTTAATAAACTAGGTAGTCAGAGCTGCCTATGAGCCATGTTTAGAAGGCATGACTTATCCTTTTAGCCCTTTTTCTGAACCCCTTCCAATTTTCTCTCCATCTATATAGCGCTAACAATAACACTTTCCATATCGCATAAGATCAGGCCCTATTATTTCCTCCTAATTACTAATCTCTAGGATTATGCTCAAACAGAAACATGAAAAGTATATTGTTATTGACAAGCATAAAAAAAAAAAAAGGCAAATGTCCCATTTGTTAGGTTTAATTCAGTGAGCTATTTATTTTCCCTCTTAGAGAAACCTGTGATGGGTGAGAAGGGAGAAGCTGCGGCGATGGCATTGGTGACAAAAAACTTTTGTCAGTGCCCTCTGGATGTCACCCAAATGTGCCCCAACAAGCATGGCTATCTGGGCAGTTAAACTGATATGTCTCCTCCCATTCCAGGGTCATTTGTTGTGACTCAGCAGGCACTTTGGGGACTCTTTACAGCCAGCATGCAGGTGTAGGACATTACAGGAATGAAGTGAGGGCAGTTTGTGTGATGATCACAGCTGCAACAGTGACAGTCATTGACCCTGGCTGTTGAGAGTTATTTGCTTTGAATTAATCGGTAAAGCACTTCAGCTATTTATTTTTCTCCACTTTGCAATCCAAAGACATTAACACCAGCTTTGGAATGATTGCCAGAACAGGCCATTTCACTTGTCTTTTCCACCTTCTCTCTGGGATATTATTCTAAATTAAATATATCTTTTGCTGTGAGCTGCATGGAAGTGTCAGTGTCACAGCTCTGCTGCAGGAGTGGGCTAGCAACCAGCTGCAATTTGAAAACTGCCGAGGACACAGCCTTCTGCCAGCACAGCCCTGTCAGAGAAGGAGAGTCAGAGATGCTGTTTTACCCACAAATGGGGGAAAAGAAGGGAAATGCACTTTTAACAGCAGAAAGAATTTCACCCCTGAGGCTTCACCTCTTACATTGCTGCAAGGACCAGTTTTGTGAGCAGGGGTATGTCTGAACTTGTTTGGTGAAAGACTGCAAGGAAAATAGCCCAGATGAGGCACAGTTAGAACATCAAAAGTTGAAACAGGGGGTTTTGGCCCCTATCCATTTTGCTCCACTCCTGTGATGAAGTTGAGAGTGATTAATTTCCTACGAAAGAACAATGTGGTACAGTGTTGTAGGCGTCTGTGGGTTAATATGCAGGGCTCTGAAGGTATTAAACATTTACCAGATTTTCACAGAATCTCATGAATAATTGGAAAGGACCCTAAAGATCACCCAGTTCCAACCTTTCCCTCCTAAGGACACACCTTCCACTGGACCAGATTGGTCAGAACTTCATTGAATTTGATTAATTCTTCCAGGGATGGGGCATCCACAGCTTCTTTGGACATCCAGTGCAATGTCTCACTGATCTTCACTGATCTTAATGTATTTCTATTTATGACCTACAGTTAAAATTCAGGTGTCTAAACAAGTTTGTGAAAACTAGTAAATTTCCTACCCCAAAAAAACCCACCCAAGCCAAATAAAATCCTGGCTAAATCTTCTCTATGGCAATACTTAAGGTATATTTTTTTCACAAACATCAAAATTAAGTTTAGCTTGGCTACTACTCCATTTTTTTAAAGACAACTAGCCCAACTTGATACACAGAGTGCTTTCTTCATACAATTCAAGTAACTTCATATTTATTGTAAACCTTTTTTATCGTCATGAAAAGAATAATAATAAAATGCCAATGGAAATGTGAAATTATTTAAATGAATTTATGCAGCTAGGGACAAAATCTTCCCAGGTTGCACAGTGTTTGACTGGCCAAGTTCAGACGTAACCCTTCTCATGAAACTGGTCCTTACAGCAATCCAAGAGGAGGAAACCTAGAGGTGAAATGCTTTATGTTGGTGTAAATATATTTCCTTCTTTTCTGTTCCAGGGGTCATCCTTTTTCCACAGCAAGCATCTTCTTTGGTTGGAAACCACCTAAAATCTTGGGTTTTTTTATATCTATATCTGTCTGTCTAATGGTGACTTTCTGATATTTTCTCAAACTCAGGATAAAATTACTTCCGGAAACAAGAATATGAGAGACATTAATGGGACTCATCCATTTACAAACACCAGTGTGATAACAGTATCCCAATCTAATGTATTTCCAACAGTCAATTTCATACTCTGCATCTCTTTCTTTTTTTGTCCTCCTAAAAAACCTAATAAAAAGTCTCCTTAAAAGTAGAAATTAAATAAAAAATCCTGAAAATTTCTTCTTTTTTGATGAAATATTGTTTGTTATTTTTCTGGGCAGAATCATACCAAACTACAGTTGTGTTAAATGGCAACAGGCAAAAAAGATCCTGGTATACAAGCAAACCTTCCCAAATGCATCATCTAGATCTCCAGGGTTTTAATTATTGTTAAAGAATGAGCACAACACACAATTCTGCTGAAATATCATCCAAATCTTCAAAAAAATCTTGGAAGAACAATAATAAATTGCTGGCACTGCCACAGTTTCATGCACACCATGTTTTCTGTTGAACTGATGTAATAAGAGCAAGAAATGAACTTCACAGGAATGGTATTTCATATCTGCTCTTTTGTATCTTGCAATATCCTTTCTGATCAAGTGCCCTATCTCTGGAGCAAGTATTGATTTTCACAGCTGAAATACAATGTCTCAGCATGCTAACCCCCATTCACACACACTTCCCTGTTCCAACACTTTCTGTCTGTCTTATAATTATAAAATGTTAAAGGAACAGCTGCACATTTTCTTTAATGTGAAGACATTTGTTCAAAAAATCCCTCAAAGTAAAAAAAAAGAAAAACCCTCAACTTTCAAAGCGTACAAGATCATCGGTAAATTCCAGATACCAACAGAAAAATTTTATACCATAGTAGTCATAATTTTTTCTCTGCTTGTAGGGGAGATTTTTTTTCTAATTTTTTGCTATATCTCATCTTTCAAATATTTTAATTTCTTCTGCAATTTTGTATGTAGTTGTGTATTGATATATTGATACACCTTTCACAAATATTTAGGGATGGGAAGTAGACAGCTGTGTACAATGTGAACTGTTTATATTCATTCTACTTGTACCATAAAAGGAACTGATGTGGGGTATTCTCCACTAGAGAGGTGCTAATTTGTACCTGTAATGGTAAAACTACTGTGTGAGTGTGTTCTGTATTTTGAATTTGTATGAAATCTTCAGCCCTGTTTCTTCAGCTGTAAGTAAATCTGTGGAATTGAGGAATACTGCTCATCTGTCCTAAAGCTGGAAATCCTACTGAGAAAGGACTTGGCTGTCAGTGGTCTTTTATAATGCATGTAGCAGGTAGAAATGTTTAAAACTGGGTCTGTTCAAACAAAACTCTCTATCAGGATAACAAAAAACATACCTATATCTTTAAAGGTGCTTCACCAGGCGTCAGCAATTAACAGCTCACAGGATAAGGCTCATTGAATTAAATCCTGATTCAATTAAAGCTCTGAGTATTCATTAGTGGTGTGTTTTCACCTATTCTTTGTAGGGGTTCCTATTCTGACCCCCATAACATCATTGAAATCCAAAGGGACACCGTAGAAGTCACAACTTTTATTCTGTTTCAGGTGAAAAAAAAAATAAAGGAAGTGACCCAGACTTCATTACTATAGAGCTAAGGTGGCCCAGTAGTACCTAATGGCCTTCCAGAATGGACAGAGTGCCTAAAATTAATCTTCTGAAGACCAAGTAATGAAGCGTTAAGGTACATGTCAATCCGACCTTAATTCTTCCCTCCTTGAGCAATGACCCAATACTCTCACAGCACACAGACTTATTCTCTGCCTTTTTGAATAGTGAAGAACTTTGAGGGAACAGGAAATGCACAGGGGAGGATGGGATATGAAATCTTTTTTTCTGCTAGAAATATCTGGCATTTTCTGTGTAGGGTTTGAAAACAAGTTTTCCCCACTTGCTCTGCCCAAAGCTCTGCACAAATCCCCAGGATTCAACTACCCCTCTTGTGTCTGGCATGGTGTGTCTGTATGGACATCATGAAACCTCTGCATGAGTCCTGTTTCTCCTTTCACTGCTGACTTTCCCTGCAGGAAGGAAAGACTTAATTTTTTTGGCTTTGGCATGACTCAGCAGACCACATCCTTTCAAGTAGAGGTTTAGCATACTCACGGGGTGTAGGAAAAGCTGGGATTCACAGATCCCCAGATTACAAAAGCAAATCAGCTTTGCTTCTCCAGCTAATCTCTCCTCCACTTAATACAGCTTTACTGAATTCAGCTGGAAAATAGATAATTCCCAGAGGCTGTCAACAGCACCCAGGAACTGCAGTTGTGTTTCATGATTTCGGCCTAACTCTTCTTTTCTTCCTCCTCTTTTCCTCCCTCCTTCCCTAATGTCTCTCTCCTCTAATTTATTAATTTATCCAACCACCCTTATTCCATTATATTCTTCATAACAGGTATAATGACAATGTTTCTCCATCCAAAAAATGTTGTGAGTTTTTCTTATTAAGGGACTGCATATTAGCAATGCTTGACCTTAAGCACATTCGGGTCCACTGTTCAGCAAACACGATTATATTATCCTCACTGTCTTTCATCTTCCCCTCTAGTTAATCAGAGCTGGCGCTCTGTTATAATAATTCCCCATGTGGAAAAGGAGCAGCATGTCCAGCAGCCTTTCCCGTACATCTGCCTCGAGAATGTGTAATTTATTATCTTTCAGAAATGGTTAGAGTCCCTTCTAAATCAGCTCTGCAAAATTAGCAAGGCACATTTCTAAAAGTTTTTGTTGTGTTGGGTTTAGTGGGTTTTTGTGGGTTTGGTTTTTTTTTTTTTGTTTTTTTGTTTGTTTTTTTTTTTTTTAATGAGGTTTGGGTTGTTTTTTTCTTTTTTTTTTTTAGTCAACAGAACCCAACTCCTGTGAGACAGACAAGATCAAAGGGACAAGTTGTTAGGTGCCCATCCTGAGAGGTGTCTAAGAATATTTCAGGAGTAGTTAAAGAGGGCTGTGAGAAATGTCTTGATTAGAGGTGACTTTGCCATGAGGGGGAGGATGACTTCAATGTCTTAACAGAGAACCACAGAATGGCTTGGTCTGGAAGGGAACTTAAGGATGATCAAGTTCCAAGGCCCTGCCTTGGGCGGGGACCCCTTCCACCACAGCAGATTGCTCACTCATGCCCGTGGGTGGTTCTTTGGCAAGGAACACATTCAAGATTTCAATGCTTAAGGTCATCTCATATCTTAAGCCAAGCAGATACTTGTTCTGTGCAATAAATTGCAAGGAACAGTGGAAAAAAAGCCCCATGGTTTTCCCGCTGCTTCTTTGGCAGGAGTGTGAGTATAACTTGGTTTCTATGACATCAGCTTGCCTCTGGTTGTCACCTAATTGCTGCCACCACACGTGTTAGCAACCTGCTACTTATTTTCTTGCTCTTTCTGCACATTCTTTTACAGAGAACTGAAGACATCTTTTGATAACTTATTTCTCCAAAATTTCGTTTCTACCTACAAGTTGGAGGAATTGTGATTCGAGTGAGGTAAATGGGAAAGTATTCAAAAATGGAGTAATCATTTTGAGTCTTAAACATGCCCAGAAAAAATACACAAAACAACCCAAACCAAAAAGCTCTTCTGAGAGGCAGCTGATCTAAATGCTAGGGTGCAATCCCACCTCTAAAACACCAAGTGTCAGAGCATTGAAATGTTTCATTGGAGACGCAGCAAATTCCAGCCTGATGAAGCATATGGATTTTATATAGATTCAAAGTCTGGTAGGATTCCAGGAAGAAGAAGGATCTGAGAAGAGCATGTCTTCAGCCACATGTTCCACTTGATAGACTGTGATGCTTTTAACAAGTAAATGGGTCTCAGACATCTGAGGACATCTGAGCTTCCATCAACATAACAGGAGAATAATTTTCTCATAGCCATTTTATTTTTCATTTTTATTAATTTTCTGGTTTTTTTTACAAGGACATTTTTGAAAACTTTTGAAGAGGGTTAGAGGGTATAACAGCCTTATTTCATTTTGAATAGGCTAGATTTCATAACATTGAGATATTAAAACAGTTTACCCTTAAACCATAAAAAGTTCAATAAAAAAAAAAAAAAAAAAAGTAATACAACCAAGCTCTTTAATGATTTTTCAAAAAATAAATAAAAAATACGTCTGAAACTAGAGAAACATGTACAGGAAACTTAGCTACTTGTTCTCTCATTGCATTCTGTTGGTTTTCCAGTTATATCTGTCATCTTCAGGAAAAAAAACCCAACAGAGGAAAAAAACTCAATAAAGTAAAAAACCCAAACTCAAACAAACAAACACCAAAAAGAATGGGTATATAAAAAGAAGGAAAGGGGAAAAAATGAGAAGAAAGAGAAAAAAAACCCAAGAATAAAAGGCCTTTTAAATAAAATTCTCATTGTAGAATCAATACCAGCCTGGACAAGAGTGCTGGGTTCTTCTCTGTCTCATGCATCACCAACAAAATTGTCAGTAGCTAAGGTTGCTTTGCAAGATCCTCTTTTCTGGCAATGGCTCAATGACAGAAGAACATGGCTTGATTTTCATATCCCAACTTGCAGCTGTACTACTGACAGTCAAGGGGAAAAAAAAAAATTAAAATTGTGTTTTGATATGAATCAGGCACATTTGATCTGAAAGTCACTGTGAGATTCTAAAAATGGCACTTTCTAGACATTTCTCTGATATCTTTTTTTTTCTTTTTTTTAGTTTAAAACTACTGTTGAAGAGAATTCATGCTTAACTTTGAATGACATCTGAAAAAAATTACAAGTGATGGTTTGGTTTCTTAATTTTTTGTCTGTATTAAGATAGTCTTGCTTTATTTTTGTTTGTTATTTTTTTATTAATATATTAGTAAAATCATCCTAATATTTTCTGTTGAAGAAAATATTTCTGCTATGGTAAACTCGTCTCTCTTCTCTGTCTGACATTAATTTAATTTCTTAATATGATTATTCCAAGAAATTGAACAGGAACATTATCTCTTTGAAAGTAGTTAGCTTTACATACATATATATATTTTTTAATATATATATATATATATAAACACTGTAAGTATATAAGTTATTAATTTGCTACAGTAAATAAAAAAATTTATATGTTAGGATAAAAGCCAGGAAAAATCCTCTGCCAGCATGTTCATAATCTTATTATTAAACATTTGTGATATGTGATGGGGAATTATCCGTTAATCCAAAATATCCATGGAGTGCTTGAAATACCTGCTCTCTCCCTGATCAGATATATCCTTTCAAAGCAGGTTTTTGTTCTGAATGTAATTCATCATAGTTATCACATGTCACAAAGTGTTACACCATGTCATTTTACATTGCAATGTGACATGACATGGTGCAATTAAGGAAACACAATGCAATAGCTCCTATTAAGAAAAAAAAATATAAAAAGGAAGGAAAGGGGAAAAAAAATTAAGAGAAAGAAAAAGGAAAGTTATTTTCCATATCAGTTAATGAGTTTTAGTTCCAAAAGTCTGTGTGGAGAAGAAAATCATGCTGATTAAAACTGAACAAGGTCCTGAGCCAATTCCCACTGAAGACAATAGGTATGTGCACATCAGGGAATTATGCATGATTATGTTTTTATTAAAGCACAACTGTAAGATCAAAATTTTAAATCTGGACTCATAGGGCTAAAGAAAGGAATTACCAGCAGGATCTCTTGATTCTCATGACGAAAAACTGACATACCATTGGCATTTATTATTAATATGGTTCTACAAGGACACAGCACTATACTGTGCATTGGTTTGGTCCAGAGGAAAGGATAAAAATAAACAAGCTTCATTGGTCCCTACAGTAGAAGAGCTTATAGGTTAAAGATACAACTATGAATTGCAATTCTGTTGTCTTTGACATTTATTAATCTTTGAAAGGGTGGATTTTCACCCAGTGTCTAATATATTTCCAGCTTAACAGATATTTTAACAGTTCAATATACATCAGGGAGAGAGAAGAGCTTTTTAAGCTAAAGGCCAATACTGGCACAAGAACAAGTGGATATAAACAGCTCATGAATAAATTTAGCCTTGAAATTAGAAAGAGCTTTTTACCATCAGAGGAGCAGAGTTCTGGAACAGTCCTTCAATGGGAGTAGAGAAATCAAACAGCATAACAAGTTTAAAAACGGAGCTTGATAAATTCGTAAATGAGATTATGCACTATGGCTGCCTACAGGAGGAGACAGCTTGATTTTAATGGCCCAGAAAGAACCTTCCAGTTTCACAAACGCATGTAGGGAAAGGAGTGGCTAAATTTGAAATGAAGAGTTCTCAAATGGTCTGCTCATAGAGTTATGAAGAGACGTAAAGGTTCTGGATTTCAAATTTAGAGGTGTTGCTCCATCCACCTTCGAAGAAATATCAGTTTAAGAAGCACCTTCATTCTTTTTATTGGGAATATATGCATTGGCACCTTCCAACATTGGAAGTGTTCTAATACACATATAGTTAAATTCAACAAATTTTCACAGATGCTACATTCAGGTTTGGTTGGGTTTAATTTTTTTTAATTACCCTATTTTAAATTTAACATGTATTATTTCTATCTATTGCAGGGCTATCAAGGTTTCGGATACAAAAGTTTAGATAAAATATCATTGAGTCGTTTAAAGTTTTTACAGGAAAGATAAATAAGGCATGATGTTTAAGTCAGCATTACATTTATGATTTTCTTTGCTTCTCATCCTTTCCCTTCACAGCTTTGGTCTCAGAAAGAACTTTTTTTCGGAGAAAAAGCTTGGACATAAATTATTTTTGTAGGAAATACCCTCTTTTTGATATGGTATTGATTGGGAAGCTGGAGGCTCTGGTTTTGTTGCCAGCTCTGTTGTATGGCTGTTCTATTTTGAATCATTGCAGCTTTCCATCTTCTTGTATCCAAATGTTATTTGGAAAAAAAACAGATTTTTTTTACTAGCTATTTCTTAAGTTACTTTTATTACACCTGTTACAGATGGAAATAAGAGAAAGAAAATTATGTGTATCTGACAAAAACTTTAGAAGTCATGAAATCAAATACTATTTAAAAGGTATAACCTTTCAGCAGAGACACAACAACAATTGCCTACTTTTAAAGCTACTTCACTGCAAATCAGAAGACATTATTTTACTTATTTTTTCCTACCTATTGGAAGGCTCCAACAGACTCATGGAAGTGATTTAAAGTAATGTACTTTTAATATGTATTTCCAATGGAAGCTGATCAATTTTTGGATCTCTTTTGATATGAAGTAACTCATATATGGCATTAATTCTATCCCTTGAAATCATTAAATCATTAAAAAAGCAATGGATCTCAAATGACCAACACAAGGAAATGCAAAGTCTGGAATAAGCTCAAGTCAAATGGAGTTGAACTCCATTTGGAGTTGAAATATTGATTTATAACATGGGAGTTTTTTGTTGTTTTCTTTTTCACTAGTATCTTGTTTTATCTTACATATTTATTTATCACATTTTTGTTTTATGCTAGCTCCCAAGACCTAAATGGCAATAATTTCACCTGACTGAAAAAGACTTACTCCACATGGCAGCAAATGTAACTAAGGGAGACTCTTAAGACATGAAAATATCCTGATAATGGTTTAATAGCACAATTTTCTCACTGTTCCTATATGTGAGGAGAAGGAAGGATGGTCTGATGTCAAACCTCGAGACTAGTAAAACGTTTACATCATACTCCTTATGTTCATTAGTTGTGTCTGCGTTCAAAGGAGAGATAAATGGTGCAGAATGAAACAACCATACCTAGTTAAGGAAATATGTGCACATTCATCTAAGATCCCTGACTTTGTCAGCCCTACTCACTGACAATATGACACTGATCAAAACTGTTAGGTTTCACAGTTTTTACACTTAGGTGTCACAGCTGTATGGGCAGGTGGCTTTGATTCTTCCTGTTATTTTTAATATCAGCTCCCAAATCTGAAATACCTGTATGGGAGCATCCCCTCACCTGGCAGCAATGTTCCCAGCTTTACTACATTAACATTTATGATATATTCACAGATTTTGAGAACACAGACTTCACTTTAGTTGGAGTTTCACCCCAGTGAGATCCCATCTGATCACCCTCAGCTGCACCAGAGTGTCACCGGCCTGCCACAACCCTCGTCAGGCTGCTGGTACCTGGCATCCCTACTAGAGCCACAAAAAGAGCAAAACCACAGCATGTTTCTGCTGCTGCGCCTTCACATTCTGGCTGGATACAGAACTCACAGCTAAAGCCCTGTTCTCTGAGAAGCTCATGTGAGAACTGCATGATTTTTTCTAGTTTTATATTTAACGTGACATCAATTTGTTTCCCCTCTTCTCAGAAAGAAAACTGCCAGTTTTCAATACATTTCCAAATTGCAACTGAGGACAGAATGGACTTCTGAATAGAGAACAGCAAAAGAAAAATGTATCTTTTTTGTCCTAAATCCCAGCTAAGGGCTTAGAACACATATTTATTATTCAGGAAACAGGAATCCTTGCCATGGTCAATATGTCTTTTTTGTTGCCACTATGTCCCCCCTGGCAGAAGATGTAGAAACACAGAAGCCACAGTTTGTATTATGGTTTCTTTTATAGCTTCTAAATGGTTAATAAATGATTAATAGAGATTTTGATAAATGGTTAGAGTAGGTTTTGGAGGCTAAAAGGTCAATAGTTGGCTCATAACAATCTATAACACATTTCGCTCATGTCCCTCCAGCCATCCATAACAAGATTTCTTACATCTGTAGCTTCTAGCAATCATGTTTTAGTTCTTTGTAAACTGTTTATAGGTGGGATCCTAGTATAAAATGTGCCAGGGAATTGGATACCATTTGCTGAAGTGCCTCAGGCCAAATCCAGGGAGTTTCTTTGCATGGTGCCTAAATATTGATCATTGCAGTTTGCAGGACTTAGGAACACCTTGAGTAACGTGCAAGTAGTATTTATTGATTTTGGAATTTCAAGTTCCTTTTCTCTTAATTTTTTTTTCTAACTTAATTAGGAAGTAAGTTAGAAACTTCATTCTTATTTGTACCATAGGTAGACTAAAGATGAAAAAATACACATGGGAGGCCCAACACATAGGGAATTTTTTTTTCCTAGGAATGAGATACTGCAATGATATTGCCCTGGAATCATCACAGAAAAAAAAAAAAAAAAAAAAAAAGAACAAAAAAACCCAAGACAAAACAAAACAAAAATAAAGAAAAAATCCAACCAACCAAACAAAAAAAAAAACCACCAAAAAACCCAAACAAACAAAAAAAAAAAAAAAAACAACAAAACCCAAAAAAACCACAAAACAACAAACTAAAACAAAACAAAACAAAACAAAAAACAAAAGAACGGGATTTTTTTTTTCCACACAGAATATTAGTACTTGGTACACAGAAATTTTCTTATTTAGCCACTCTATATAACTTACAGCCCAGAAATTATAAGGCATTGTGTAGGAGGAGCAATATCTTCTCAAAAAGATTAATGAATGAAAGCTTTATTTCCTACTCATGGAAACAACTTTCTATTAGCGTGGCAATGTTTTCAGAATTTTTTTCCAACATTGATCAACTCTGTAAAACAATTTTGCCACTGTCTTACACAATTCTTAGTATTGTATAGGCTCTCCCAGGTTTCTGTTGACTTTTCTCACTTGTAGTACACCCAAAATAAGAACAAAGTATAAAACAAAAATACTACTGAATCCTGTACTTTTGTAGGCACATCCTGTAGCCCAAAATCCTGCTCAAATCTGAGCCAGTCAGAGCAGAGTTTTCAGGCATGATCCAGATGATTCCTAGGTGTCTCTCAAGGATGTAGTTCTACCCCTTCTCTGAGCCCTCCTGATCCAGCATTTGACTATCTTCAGGTGAAGGAGAAGAAAATAATAATAAATTACGCACTTGTATCTAAGTGGACCTTCGTTATGAGAGGTTGGGTTTTCCCCTTGTGTTGTGCACTTTCTAGAATGGGCTTGTTTTCATTTTTGCCTTTCCCTCCAGTGAGGTCTCCCCAGTGAAATTCCCTGGTGAACACTGAATAACCAAGCATGGTGTACACGGTGAGCTCCAGCCTCTGGCCCACCCTGGGCCTGCTTCAGTTTCTCCACATCTTGCTTTTCTGGAGTTCACAAAGCTGGACATTGTAAACATCTTTATGAGGTTTCAGGTGGGTCAAATAGAGGGAAAAGAAACATTTCCCAGGAGATGTTGGTTGTGTTGTTGGTCGTGCTGCTCAGGATGGGTCTGACCCTTTTGCTGCAAGGAGAATTGCTGACTTATGCTCAGCTTGTTTCCCACCAAGAACTGGCATTTTTTGTTGTCAAGCTGCTTTCTGCCTGGCTCACCCTCAACAATGGCTGACGCAGTATCTAATGCTTTTCTATTCTAATATTCACAATTTGAGAAATTAAAACATGTACTGCAATTGTCCTAGTACAGTAGCTTATGTTTTCTTTTTCTTTCCTATCTCTGCAATAACAATCCCTAAGCTATTTATTATATTTTTTTTCATAGTGCCAACTTCATTGAGCAGAAAAAAAAAACCATACCAAAAAAATAAAAAAAGAGAAACCATGCATGGAATTTTACCTATGAAATAAAAAATACTCTAAAAAGCCAAGGAAAATCCTTTTCTAGAGGAGAGAGAATTTCACACAGCTCATGGATATATTTTTCTTCCCTGAACAAAGAAGTACAGATTGGTTTATTTACTTTAAGTGTGAAAGATTGCTTGCTACAGTTTTCTTTTTCTACATTCTAAGGGGAAAAATATACGAACTGGGGGGGAAAAAAAAAATCTTCAAGGTTAAAAAAACATCAACCTGAGAGCACCAGTGCCAGAACTACTGTAGGGTTAGGGTTAGTTAGCTGCTCAATATCTAAAGCAAACCAAAAGACATCTGAGCTGTAAAGATAACTGAAGGTCATTACTGCAGGTACACAAAAAGAACTTAGCAAAAGTGGAAGAATTTCAGTGTATATATATATATATATATATATGTATATATGTATGTACGTATGAGATATTCGTTCTTTTTAGCTGCACTCTTGAAACTGTTTAGGTCCTTATTATATTTAAAATGAAGATTACAATTGTAACAATAGGAAAAAAGGCTAAACAAATAAACCAACACCATGCCTCTTGGATCATGTTTGCCCATTGTCTTTTATTCCTTGCCATGGTATTAATAAATTATCACATGATTTTACCATAGTGCAAAACATGTGAGGTGATAATAATTATTCAGCCACTTAAATTCTTCAAACTCAGGCATTTTTTCTTCAATACATATAATAATAACTGCATCAACAGTTAATTTTAGTAATCACACGTTTGTTTTAGACAAAGAGGAGTTTTTGTGGTTTAATAACGAGTAATATTTTGCTAAATTGTCTCAGAGTTAATGGAAAGTTGTTGTTTTATGTTTTTTTTTTTTTTTTTTTTGGTAAATACATGGATGTTTGGGAGATATTGTAATTTTGAGATGTAATTTAGAGTAATTTCAGTACTTGGTCCTTTAAGAAATAATAAAGGGTTGAATAATGGAAGAGAGATTATGGTTATTAAATACGCAGAGGATCTGCAAGCACTTTAAAGTACAGGATTAGAATGTAAAATGATCTTAACAAATTGGATAAATGGTCTGGAAAAATATGATGCAGTTTAAAAAGGACATATGCATTTAAAAATAACTAACTGCACAAATACAAGTTGAGGAACCAGTGATCAGGTAAAATTTCTGAATAAAATAGATTTGATGCTTTTTTTGTGAGTCGCATTCCTTGCATGACTCAACAGTTCCAGATTTAGTTAAAAAACTGAGCCAAAAAAGCCCAGAATATTATCATGTATACGCAAAACTACCACATGCAAGATGCACAGATAATCTTTCTGTTTTTCTCGTTATTGGCAGTTTTCCAACCAAAGTATTTCAACTGGGTAGAAGTCTCAAATTTGAAGAAACAAATGAATCAAGTCCCAGAAGAGACGACTTGTTAGATGCCTAGAAAAAATAAATCAGGGGAAAAAAATTGCTATTGTTTATTGTAGAAAGAAAATGAGAAGACACACTTTGAATATGTACAGAAAATGTGAATTTAAAGGTAAATATAAAACTTGCTTTCCATGTTTTGCACAAGAAATATATTGCACTCTAACAGATTTTACTCAGATTCTCTAAGAAGGTCCATGCAAGTCAGTAAGTGCAAAGCTAAGCAGACATCTACACAGCTGTTGATCCCATTTTAAGGGAGAGGGGAAGACAAGATGCCCTGTGACAATCCCTATCATCAATGATACTGTAAATCAGACCATTATCTAAAGAGAATATAAAAGGTGTGGAAATGGTATCAAAATTAATTTCTCAGACTGAGAGGGATATGCTTTTTAATTACTCCTAGAATTTACTGCAGCTTAGGAGTAACAAAAAGCAAATAAAGACTTATCTTTTGAAAGTTCCATAGTACAAAAATGCTCTCTTGCCTTTGTCTGGAGAAAATTAATTTTTTATTTTCTTCTCATGCTTCATTCCTGCAGTATTTTTCAGATGCAAAGGAGGGCATTCAGACTTCCTTTCCTTTCCTGAAACAGCAGCAATGCAGAAAGCACATAGACCTTTTTATGTTTAGGGGTTATTTTGAGTTTTTTTAACGTTGTTTTATTGTTTGGTTTTTGGGGTTTTTTTGGGGTGGGTTTTTTTTTTGTTTTTCTTTGGGTTTTTTTTGCTTGGTTTGGTTTTTGTTGTTGTTGATGGTTTTTGGTTTGTTTTTGGTTTTTTTTTTTTTTGGTTTTTTTTTCAAAACAAGTCAATGGAGACCTGTGTAAGAATTTTAGTGTTGATGGTGATTTTTTCTGTTGTCTTTTCTTACTAAAAGTGTGTGAAACAAGTAAAGGTCTTTATGACGCACATTTAGGCAACAAGGACACAAACTGACCTCTTCTCCACTCCAAACAGCAGCTGGGGTGAATCCTTCCCATGTTTTCTTCACATGATTTTGGTTGGCCTGTCTCACTCTAGGAGGTGTTGAAAAACACCTGGAGCACAGCACAGGCGTGGATCACATCCAGCACAGCTTTGTGAGGGGAAAGTCCTTCTTGCCAGATCTGATTTTGTTCTGTGACAGGGCAACCCATCCAAATGATCTAGGAAAAGCAGCACATGCAATATTTTAGATTTCAGTAAAGTTTTTGATACTGATTGTCACTGGGACATATCCAGCACATGGCTGGATAATTATGTTAAACAATGGGTGAGCAGCTGGCTCATGGGTTGGGCACAAAGGGTCATAGCGAACAGGGTGACATCAGACTGGTGACCTGTCACTGGTGGGGTTCCTCAGGGCTCCATCCTCAACCCATTTCATTTCAACATCTTCATTAGGAACTTGGAGGCCTGAAGAAATACTAATTAAGTTTGCCAATAACACTAAATTGTGAGGAGATGTTCACTACTGAGGGCAGAAACCTTGATCAATGGGGCCTCAGCAACCATGTGAAGTTTAAGAATTTGGCAAGTGCCAGATCCTGTGCCTGGGGAAACTTTGGTTATGTGTGCAAACTGGGAAACAAGGGACTGAGGAGCAGAGCTTTGGAAATGGACCTGGGGGTCCTGATCAGTGGCAGTCCTGGGTATGAGTCAACAGTGCCCTGGCAGCAAGGAGGGACATCCCTGTCCTGGGGGAGCATTGGACCCAGAATTGCCAGCTGGGACAAGGGAGGGGATTGTCCCACTCTGCTCTGGGCTGGAGCTGCCTTACCTCAAGTGCTGGGATAGTTTTGGGTGACAAAATATTAAAAAAATATATTAAGCCATTGGAGAGTGTCCAAAGGAGGGCTACAAGGATGGGGAAGGGCCTGGAGGTGAGGATTCCTGGGGAATGGCTCAGATCACTTGGTCTGCTCAGCCTGGAGAAGACAAGACTGAGGGGAGACCTCATTAGGGTCTTCAAAATGAGGAAAAGTGCAGAGGCAGACTGATTGCTTCTCTGTGATGACCAACAACAGGACATAAGGAAATGGGATGGAGAGGAGTCAGGAGAGGTTTTATTTGGATTTCAGCAGAAGGTTCTTCCCCCAGAGGGTGGCTGGGTGCTGGAAAAGGCTCCTCAGAGCACTGGTCACAGCACAAAACCTGACAGAGTTCAAGCAATGTTTGGAAAATGCTCTCAGGCACATGGTGGGAATAGAATAGAATAGAATAGAATAGAATAGAATAGAATAGAATAGAATAGAATAGAATAGAATAGAATAGAATAGAACAGAATAGACTGAGTTGGAAGGGACCCATCAGGATAATGGAGTGCAACACCTGGCCGTATGCAGGACACCCCAGGAATCACATCACGGGCTGAGAACACTGTCTAAACACTTCTTGAACTCAGACTCTTGGAGTGTCTGTGCAGGGCCAGGATTTTGGCTCAGTGACTCCAGTAGATCCTTCTCAACACCACTTATTCTATTATTCTATGATTCTAAGACTTGAGCTGGTTGAGAATTAATGACTTTCCATGTGTGATTAAACAGACTAGCAATTATCAAGTTTTCCTCACTCCATCAGCAGTCCAGTTTCTCTAGCAGTTCACTGGATAGATGAAATCAGGGCCATATGGTTTGGAGTGTGAGCTGATGCCTTCATTGGCATAATTCACTCTTTTGACCTTTAGAACACTTGTTATTCTGGATCATGACATTCATTATGACATTTATTTTTGGTGGACATGTAACAAAATTCTTATTCCAGATTTTTTAGGGTTTTTTTTCTGAATGTGTGTCTCATGAATAGCATAACTGAAAGAGCTTTACAAAACCATTGAAGGGAATTTTGGAATTTTAGTGTAAAATCTGAAATAGCTAATGACACATTGAACTATGTATATGATTGCATTTTTCACAAAACAAAATCTTATTTTTCAGCTACCCTAACATTAGCTCCTTTGACTTGCAAAAAGAGTTGTTATTTTTCTGACTAGCCATGCAAACGACTGTAACAGATTGATCACTTTTATCTCATGCAGGGTCAGTAACCAGATCTCAATCATATTCTTTTCTCATAATGTCTGGCCAAAATCACAGAAATGCTGCCCAACCAGAGCTGAGCCTTCAGAGGAAGCAACAGAGAAAATCCAGATGGAAACCACAGTGGCCAGGTATTATCATAGTTGATGTGATGTTTTTTGATACACAAGCTGAATTTAAAAACTAGGTATAAAAGAAAATAAGCCCATTGAAACAAGCAAAATAAAACATGAAACTAGTGGCAGAGGTGGAGAATCCAATCTCAAAATCCAGTTTGACATTGCACCTTTCATAATTAAGCACATTCTAAGAAGTGCTGTACAAAATAGTTGCTTAAATGCTATTCCAGAAATGTGAGATATGCACAAGTGTACCAGGAACAGTGTCCTTTCCTTTTTTTTTAAAGCTAATACATCAAGATATAGATAAGAAATAACACATCAAAATGGACACTAATCAGCAGTCTTATTGGCAGTTTTACCAGAGATTAGCACAGAAATTAGAACTGCCCTAAAAATAGAGTGTCCAGTAAGAAACAGTATTTTTTAAGTCTCTGCTTGGAATCACAAAAACTATTCAAACTAATGAGAACATTATAGAAGGAAAAACTTTTAAAAATCTGCCTGTGTGGACAGATTATGAAACAAAATGTATTATTTTCAATCCAAATGCAAAAGCTTATTGGTCATTTTTATTTAATAAAATTCTTAGTTAAAACAGTATATTCCTTCATCTTTTACTATCTTCTTTTCCTGGGTAATCACTAAACTGAAAGGTGAAAAAGAAAAGAAGGAAACTACATTGATGGCATTCTGTTAAAAAGAAAAAGAAAGACAAAAGAAAAGAAAGAACATGCTCTTTGTTTGTTTGATTGTTTGTGGGTTTTTTGTTTTGTTGTTTGTTTTGTTTAAGTAGATAGAGGAAAATCTTATATATATGGAATGATTTTAATTGAAAGGGATTCTATAGATTCTCTAGTTCCAGCCCCTTGCCGTGGGCAGAAACACCTTCCACTACACCAGCTTGCTCCAAGCCCCATTCATTCTGGCCTTGAATACTTGAAAATCAACCATCTTTACTAGCAATATTATCTTTGTTGAAATAATGGAAAAAGAGCCTTGTTTACAGAAATTTCAATATAAGGCCTTATTTTTTTTTTCCTACGAAAAATTTAATTCATAATGTTTAACATTCTTTCCTTTGTTTTTTCCCCCACATAAATATAAAACCAAACCAATAATCTCCTTAAGCAGTAAACAATAGGTGTTCAACTGTTGTGGCTGAAGAAGTGTAGTGAAGTAAGTGGAGCTTCACTGATTTACACCTGCTGAAGGATTAGATTAGTATGAAAAGTCAAAGGAATTACACATTTATCACATTCCTCTGCTGTCTCATGTATCCCACTGTAGTTTGCTATTGCAAAGGAAGTTAGCAAAGAATGGATAAGGTAGATAAAAGCTTGTTAGTTAATACATTCATGTCTTTATAGAAGTGGCATACAGAATGGAAAGAAAAAAGAATGTCCTGCCCATGGTGAAATCTGCCATACAGTACAAGAATATCAGAGTTCCTAATGTACCATATGGAAAGCTCTCTGCAAGACAGCGCTTCTGTTCTACTAGAGACCACTGTAGAGAAGAGATGGATTTTACATTTTTCATTAGTGTACAGCTTAGACAGCTGAACTCTATTATAATGTCTTCAGGAAGTATCTGATCCATTCTATTATCACTATGACAAAGAGAAAGAATTGCTTATGATTTCAGAAAGGTCACACTAAACTGATGTTCTGCCTGTATGTGCTGTAGCTATGATAGTGATAATAACAATAAAAAAAAGTTTAAAGATGAAGTTTACAGTCAGATATACTGGGGGAAGAGGGGGAGAAGTCTTAAAAATTAACATTTAAAAAGAAATTCTTATCTGCAAGACATTTTCTAACCCTACTATTTTTCTTCAGCACACCTGCTGGCAGTCAGTATATTTATACATGTACATATAAACAGGGGACAAGATTCTGATAGCAGCTCCTGGAGGGTAAATATAACATTGTTGCAATAAAAGCACTGAAACAGACCATTATTATTAACAGTTATGTATGTACCAAGATCAATCTGCCTCGCTGATCTGGGGCAGGTATGAGACAGTTCTGACCGCGGCGTGAGGCACGAGCGAGCACCAATTTAAAAGCTGTGTGGTGGATTTTCTGTGTTGTGCAGCCCAAGATAATTCAGCCTCCCTCCCACCAGAGCTTATTATTTTTGGCTCATAGCTCAACAGCAACTGCATGGCTTGGAGCAAGGGCAGAACAAATTCTGGCACGTATTGTGGTTAGGTAACATAGCATTCGGTATATCCCCTGTAGTGCCTGGACAGACAAAGGTGAGCTCCTCTTTGCACACTCATTGTGGGCCATGGTTTTGCCCTACAGAGTTTGGCAATAAACAATAATAAATAATTAATAATTCCTTTTGGCCTCTTTGTAATAACATGAATTACGATGAAGCTCGTCGGCTGCTGAAGTGTCAAGTCAAGAGGAGAGGAAGAACTCCACCCAAGAAGTAAACCCCAGCATCAGTGACGCCAAAACTAAAATGAATAGAGATGCAGCTGCTTTGAAATATATTCCCATAGAGCAAAACAAAATGAATTAACTTTACTGCATGGGGGAAAAAATGGAGACAAATGCATTGAGTGAGGTGGTTTCTAGAGGGCCTCAGAAATTTCTCAGTTTCCTGGGGGAGTGCTGAACATCTATCTGGAGTAGGGAGTGGCCACAAAACCATGGCATGAATGAAAGGGACACAGAAGACAATGGAAAAGTTTCCTTGCTTATTTAGACAAATTTTAAAAAATGAAGAAACAGAAAATATAACTTTAACAAGTGACATTTCAGAAGTTTTGAAGCTTGAAAATTTTGCAAAGTGACTTCTTCAGCAGAAAAAAACACCTAGACACTCATTGACCTATAATAGCCATCAGTATAAAGTCAAAAACAGAAAAAATGAATCACAGATAAAGTAAAAGGCACTGATTCAGAACTCAGTAGATTCTTTAGCATAATTCTTCCATTTTCATTTTCCTTCTTTCATTTCCTTGTTGCAAATATAGCTCTATAAACCATAGAAATAAGCTGCATGCAATTAAAATGGCATAATAGCTGAAAGGAAAGCATTGATAATTATGTTAAAATCTATAAAATTAGACGAGTCTAACACTGCTCAGAGTTCATGCTTTGTCATTTGTCAGCATTTGCAGCTCTATTGTAACCTAAGATCTAAAGCTTTTCCTTCCTGAGCTAACTTCTCTTCAACTTGTGGGTTAGTGGTGATTTTTTTTTCTTTTCCTTTCAGTTTGTGCAATATAGTCCTCAATTCTTTTAACAATTTAGGGGTCTGAAAACAGTCAAAATGAAATAACATTCAGCCTTAATGAAATATTTTGTGATACATTTTTCTGAGCTTGGAGAGTCCATAGATCTGCCACGATCCATCCTGTGCTCTTTCCTGCAGGAAAACAGTTGGGGAAGTAACTTTCATCTCTATACACCTCAGAGAGTTTGTAAAAGTATTGTCCTCATTCACCATTTTAATCACAGCAATAAAAGACAAACTGCACAAAGAATCTAGAGAACTAGAACAGGCATTTATCAGTGACTGGATCCAGCAATGAATTTAAGCACAGGCTTAAGAGCTTTGCTTGGATCGGGGATTTACAGTGCAATCAAAAAACTAGTGAAATCAATACCAAAACTCTTATTGATGTCACTGGGCATTGGATCGTGCCCTTAATGAACTAAGTAGAGGCTGCAGAGCTGCATCTTAAGGGCGTAATCCAATATCTATCAAACTGAACTCAAGTGGAGACTGGGTTTAGTTATTGTTTAATACTGCAGATTGAGATTTTTCAAAAACAATTTAGGTGATGCTTGTCAAAAAGAGTTTTAATTTAAAACTGGAGTCAAACAATTGCATGAGCTTCTGTCTAGCTGTCTCAGATGCTAAAAACTGTGAATATAATATAGTGTGGTCTAACACTGTAATGAAAAAAAGTACAAGACTATCAGAGATCCGGAATTTTTCCTGGGCTGGTGGATATTCACCTCTACCTTTTAATTTCTGTTATTTTCCTGTGAAACACTGTTAAGGGCACAGTGAACATTGGTCAAATACATGCCTCTTCCCCACCACCTCCTTACTCTTTCAATCACTTTTTCCATTTGACATAAAGATGTAACCCATACAATTCAGAGTCACTTCTTCCATCAACACCCATCTCCAACATTCAAAGACTGAAATGCAGTGAAAGGAATTAAATCTTCTGATCCCAAGGAGAGTTCTCGTTTGAAGAGTCATCTCAAACCTTTTCTGTTAATAGTATCTCCTTCATCCTTTTTCATCTTCTTAGTGTGCTTATTTGAGCCTGGATTTTCAGTCCCAATTTCAGAGCCCAGACTGCCCTAAACTGCAGCTAAAATCCATGGGAGTGACACAAATAACCAATGGTGCATTTTCTTGGCCACAATTTTGCTTACCATACAATGATGAAGGAAAAAGATGTCATTTAAAGGCATGTACTTGGAAACTAGTCAATAATAATAGTAATTAAACAGCCTACAACCACTACAGAAGAGACCATAATGATTCAATTCCAGCTTTTACCTTATGTATTTTAAGGCTTTGGTCTCATATTCCTTTCTTCTCTTTTCTGTCGTGAGGACTTGAAAGACTCAAACAAACAATTAAGGAAGGAGCTTATACATTAAAAAGACTTCATAACATCCTGAAAAACTAGAAATACATGCAGAAAGAGGAAAAAGGGTTTAATCTAAATAATAGTAAAGTGCATTTTTTGCTATACCAATAAGTACATTAATGCCATGTAGAATAATAATTGAGTGCCCTTCAAGATCTTAAGTGAAAGGCAATAATTTTTCATATCTGAAGTGAATTGCTCATTTCAGTAAGTGTTTACATATCCTGTGCTTTCATTTCTCAAAATGCAGCATTCTCTCCATCATAAGTAGCTAATTAAGTGCAAAGCTTCCTTATGAAAGTACATAAAAGAAGGGTTATGATGGAATCATTGTATTCGTTCTTCTTTAATGGACACTTGACAAGTCAATCCAAATTTAGAGGAAATTAATTTCCCAAAGATGCCTTGAACTGTGGAATAGAAAAAAAGCCCTAGAGAATTCTCAAAAAGCTCTAGAGACGTTATTTGTGTATGTTAGATCCTATTGAACTAACCCATAAGAATTCAATGCGTCAAGAACATTGTTTAGAACCTGAATTTGTGTATGCAGAATGGGTAATTGTCCATGCATTTGGTAGCATTATATCTTTAGGCAACAAATCATTTAGATGGCATAAGGGTATCATCTTCAGATTAACGGTCCTGATATAGATATAAACAGATATTTAACTTTAGAAGGCTCTTTGTCCCCAATTATGAGAGAAGGGCCACGGAACATAACTCATTCCCATATTTCGGTCACTTATAAAGCCCAGGCAGATATCATGTAAAAACTATTAGTAGTCAAGCACTGTTAAGTTATTTATTTGTTTGTAACTGATTTAGATTTTTGCTGAAAGTCTAATTCTTAAAACTAGTGCAGAGTAGAACTATAAGTCCAGTGTCCAAACTTCCAAAAGGAATACTCATGCTGCATAGATTCATCTTTGCAACTCCTCAGTCCTCACATAGCCTTGCAGCTACATTTTTAAGTGCTCTGTAACTTACTTGCTATATACAAGTAAGCTGTCAGAGTAATAGCCATGAAAGGTATGATGAGATTTTCTTTTTTTATTTTCTTTTTGTGAAGAAAAATGAAAGCGTATGGCTATGTGAAAGTAAACAGTTCTTTTAAAAGACAGCAATAAAATATAGATGCAGACAAAAAGGAGAATGCAAAAATCTTCATTGTGCTGCTATGAAACCTGAGTTTTAGTGTGTACTTTGTTTCTCAAAAGCTAAATTTTTCTTTCCTTCTTCTGTGAAGCCAATGTGCATACATGTCACTGTCAAGCCTTCATTGTTCTCTGAATTTATGTGCAACCTTGGACAACCTTCATAACACTTTTTGCCTAAATAGTCATATCCAAAAAATGAATCAATGGTGCTGTTATCTATAAAAGTGGCTTATTCCCTTGGACAAATGCTTCTTTAGTATGGAAGCATTGAGTATTACTAATGAATAATGATTTATCTCAATAATTTAAAAAAACCGAAAACCCAACAGCAACAAAAATCCCTCCACATCCTATTGGAAGAATTTACTGCACTGTGACAACCTTTCTAGATGTTGTTGCTGAAATAGAAGGGCTAATTTAATCATATCTTTGCCATCTTCCATAAACCACAGGCAGTACATCTCCCTGCAGACCTAAACTTAAAGAAACACAACAAAGCAGCAAAGTTTAAAAAGAATTTAGTATAGATTTTTTTCTTGTCTAAACATAAAAGATCCTCTATAACCAGCTCCTTAAAAAAATAGAAAATGGAAAAAGAAAAACTGTTGCTATTATTTTTGGCAGTTTGCTAGCGCAGAACATCATGCTGGCAGCACTGTCTTCAGTTATGTGTGTTTCTCTACCCTTTCCAAGCTCTGTCTGTGGAACTTATTTTTATCTGGGAAAAAGATCCTATTTTGCTTAGATTACTTGCTGAAAGCTGAATAACAAATAAATGGGACAACAGGGGTATTATTTACTTTATATGCACAAGAGGGACACACCTAACAAACATTTCTTGCAATTACTCTAAAATTCATGATAATGACAATGAGTAGACACAGAACTTCAGAACTTCCAGCTCCATTAAAAATTAGTTTAGAGTGAAAGACATCTCTTGCCAAAAAAGAAAACCACAAAAAGGGTTGACCACTTAAAAAATACTTTAATAGATATTAAGGGTAAATAGATAAAATAAGCATTATTTTATACTGCCTGAAACATACTGAACTTTCTGCTTAATCTTTCTATTAATATTGCTCAGCTGAATATTGCACCAGTATCAATGATAGAATATTTTCTTTTATAATTCTGGATATTTGTAACAGACGTCCCACATCTCTCTGATGAAATCAAAGCTTTATTCTATTTTTATAGGTGACGTTAACCTGAAATCAATCAGATTGGAGTTTACCTTTGAGAATCATAGCAGTGGGGATGATTTTCCCTCATCTATGCTAAAAATGAATTCTGGGCAAGGATCATTATCTAGCTTGTCTCTGCTGTTAATAGGGAGAGGTGGAAATGGGTCACCTCTCTTAGGCACCATATTAGGATGAATCACTCTCTGGAGGTATCTAACTCTCTTCATTGATTACAGAAAGCCTTGACATGCAGCTTAGACAGGAGGCTAAAATTTTAGGCAACCAGTGTTATGGGAGATGACTCCTACATTTAGCTCTAAGTGAAATATCAGGAATCAGGTTTTAATGCCTAGATTTTTAAAGCAATTTCAGCCTAAGCATCATAAGACGCAATTCATTTAGATAGCTGAGATCCATTTTCAGAAGTAGCTTAAACACTTATATAGCTATTAACATGCGTAAAGAGGAAAATAGACATCAAATGAGTATTCCAACTGTTCACATATGCCTAATTCCCATCAAAATCAATGCATAGATGGTTTTGAAAATCTCACTAGGCGCATATCTATCTAAATACCTGAGTACTCTGAGGACTCTTATCCTTGGTCTTTCACCAAGAAAAGAGGAACTAAAGCAAAGCTTGAAAACACATTTTCACCTGGGCAAAAGGTTCTCTTACCTGCACAGCTCAAAACTTTTAATCTTTGCAGTGGGACAGAAATGTAAGTTCTTGTCTACCTTATCCCAAAAAAGCATCTCTGTGTATGCAAACAGAAGTGAATCTATCATTTTTCAGTCTGCTCTAAGTGTTATATAACATTGCAAACTGGCACCCATTCAGCTAAAGAATATGATTTCTATTTTTTTCCTTTTGCAGAACTAATTTCCAAGTGTTTCTCTCTTACTCCTCAAGTACATACCTATCCTCCATCTGCTTTTCATCCCACGCTACAGCTTTGAGTTGAGGATTGTTCTTTTATCACCATGTCTCATATATCCTTTTACATTGCTCTTGTCACCTCACTTGGCTTTGCAACACCTCCCAATTTAGTTGCATCCATTAATTTAATAACTGTGCTATTGACTCTCATTTACAGATCATTAGAGAAGATAAAGCTGAACCCAGTGTTAGTCCTTAAGGCACGTCATTAGACTCCTTCCCACAACTCAATACACCACTATTTATCATCACCTTTAATTTAAACTCCTGTAGCCACTTCTTAGTCTGTGTGAATCTACCCACAAGCATCTGAGTTCAAATGAATTACAATGCTCAAACTTTGTGAAACTGTTCCATTGTGCAAATTCCAGCAGTGGGGTACCCAAAGAGAGCCCATTGTGATTCACACTGTACTGTCAGGTGTTGCTAAGCATTCCCAGCCTATGGATGAGGACATCTACAGCCAGAAGCAGTGAGTTTTTAGCCATGAAAATACATATGGTTTGATATACAAGATCCTGACTATGAAGATCAAGTTCTACACATTGCATGATACATCTGTTAAAGCTTTATGCAGGGATCTTCTGTTGGTGTCAGACCCTCCCACTTTTTATTCATAAAGGTTTTTTGCTATTTGGGGTGGGCGGGGGGGGGTTGGGTTTTGTTGTTTTTTGGGGTTTTTTTTCCTGGTTCCTCTTCCTTTATTTTCTGATAAAAGAACATCGGGAAATACTGAGATACAGATCACAAATATTAAATTCCAATCATTTTCCCACCAAGAACAGCAATCTTTTTTTTTTTTATATTATCACATATTATTGCCAGTGTAGCTTTTCAATGCCGCTCACTCTGTAGCTTTCAGAGAACAGAAAAAAATCTGTATTCTTTCCCTCTATAGCTCATCACCCCAGGAAAGTCCTTTCTCTTTTGTATCAATTTTTCTTAAGGTAAAATAGTGGGGCTTAAAATGTTCCCTCATGCAAGAGGTCTAATAGTAATGGGAAAAAAATAAAGAGTTTGGATTGAAAGTTAGCCCCTCTCTGTTACATGCAAGTAACAGGGAAAGTCCAATCTGTTTCTGTTTCATGGATTCAGTCAAGATTGTGAAAGAAAAAATCTTTTTTTTTTCTTTATATTCACTTGCCTATCTACCCTTATGTTTGATATCCATTAACAGAGGATCCAAACTTATTTAAAAAGAAAAAAAAAGGAGAAAGAGAATACTCACTCCCAGCATTATTTTCAGGTATAAGAAAGACTATCCCCATTTTACAGTTGGAATACTTGAAAAATGGTAAAGTGGTATCGATTAAGCAAGGAAACTGTTTTTTGGTGTTGTTTATTTATTTATTTATTTTTTTTTTTTAATTTTAGCTTAGTTTCTCAGCAGCTGGGTTAGTTTTCCTTTTCCAGTTGATGAATGATTAGTAAAGCTGTTGAATGTATTAAGCTTTGAAGTTAATTCCCTTAAACTACTGCTGAGAACTGAGTTTCCATATCTCAGTAGTTCACCTTGGTAATCTCTTCCTCTGTATTCTTTGCAGTAACTTGAGACTTGTTCCAGTATCACCTGTAGCATAAAATACTCTTTCACCTAATAGTCTAGTCAGATGATGGAGTTTTCTTTTGATACTGTGGAAACCATGAGAGTCACATCCTTCTTTCTGAAAAAGGAGGGGGAAAATGGAGGAGAAAATTGCTCCATCACTTAGAAGATGAGAAAATGCAACACTATTCTTAATAGCGATTTCCTTGCTGGAGCCTTGGTACCCAAAAGCATTTAGTTACCCAAAATCACATATCCCAGCTGAACTGGGACTAAATTCCTACCTACTTTCTGCACAGTATTACATCACCAAGCAGAGAAGACGCAGAAATAAATTAGTCAGTTATGGCATAAGTGTTTTGAAATAGAAAAGTATGAGATTCCACACAAGGGGAACCAACCGGTCAATCAGGGTGACACTTTACCCACAGAAGAAATGAATCTGTAAAATTTTATCAGCCTGGATGTTTAGTTCTTTAGCAAAACTTAGAGGGTTCTATTCTGTTTTGCTTTTCCCATATGACATATAAGGCTAAGGTCTTTTCTCAAAAGACCTTAACATTCTGAAATCTTGTAGTGTTGTTATCCTTAGCAGCAACAAGAAGGATTCTCTTAGAAGGATTCTCTTTCAAAAAGATCCTTTTGGTTTTTTTTTTTTTTTTTTTGTTTTTTTTTGTTTTTGGTTTTTTTTTTTTTTGTTTTTTTTTTTTTGTTTTTTTACTTTCCACAATATTCTTTATGGATAGCGATTAAATTGCATAAATGAGCAGAAAAAATAATGCAGAGAGGTTTGGTCTGGTGAAAATTTTGCACTAGTATTATTGTTTACCTACCTCCATCCCTAATTTTTAAATGAGAGTTAAAAAATACAGTTTAAATACATAAATACATTGGTTCAAATTGTAAGAACTGAGGGATATTTTGA
This sequence comes from Ammospiza caudacuta, assembly GCF_027887145.1. Lineage (NCBI taxonomy): Eukaryota > Metazoa > Chordata > Aves > Passeriformes > Passerellidae > Ammospiza > Ammospiza caudacuta. The sequence goes on along the minus strand of NC_080632.1, from coordinate 81,858,472 downwards.
CTACTGAATTATGTTGCCATTCTTTATCACAGCTGTGGTTCTGGGAATGGGTTATAGCTGCCACAATATAAAGAGTAACATACCCATTTACCTGGTAGAGTAAGGAGACAGAAAGTGCTTTATATTATTTTAGTTCCATCCATAATGAGAAGGGAAGCTGAACCCTCCAAGGGTCCAGCATCATTCCCATGATGGCAACAGATAAGAAGGACTATTACTGCTTCCTCCCAGTTTTGAAATCCAGCTCACAACAAAGATTTCGCCTCTTCCTGCTGAAAACCTGCTTCATCCTGACAGATGCCAACCACATGGGAGGTTTCAATTAAAATTCAGGTATCAGTGTCAATGAATGATAAATGAGGGAATCCAACCCATGTTTGAATTCCCTCCACCTCCCATTTTCTTTAACATAATCACTGATGGAGCCTTTTCAGGTTTTACTCATTTTAATTGTGCATGATTTATTTCCTTGTTTCATCAGTTCCATCTATCAGAGAAAAATGAGAGTTATGAAAAGGAATCTGAAGGCTGCCAAATACTGACTTTTTTATTAATTTTTTCTCTGTATATGATTAATTTCTTCCTAGAATTCTGGAGTGACAGCTACATGCACTCTGACTCATGTTTAAAATAATGAAATGATGGCAATATTTAAAACAATATATAAACTTATTATAAATATCCCCCCTTACATAAAATTTATATACTGGCCAGTGAAATGACTAGACCTATGGACCCACTTAACTTTGCAAACCATAATTATTCTGTTCTTTTACAAAGATTTAAGCTATGCTATTTTAGAATAAAGGTTTCATTTTCCCTAAGCATTAGTGCTTTTCCTTTATTTTATTTTTCTTTAAAAAAAAAGGCAAAGAAAAAAGAAGAAAAACATTTAACTTTGACATTTCATTTATAGGCATTTTAATTATCTGGATGGTTTCCTTTAAATGCTAGACGTAGGCAGTGAAAATTTGTACTTATAGAAAGAGAAACTGCTTCCAGGAGTTCCTAATTTTCATGTGTTATGAATTTTAATGCCTTATGTGGGTCAGGTTTTCACAGACTTAGAAAAGGGAATACCATGACCTTAAATTATTGTACAGTTGTAATAGTATTTTAGTCTCTATTGGTTATTCGTGGGCAGGAGCTCTAGCTTGTTTATGCTTCATTTTCCCTCTACTTCCTTTCCATGGTATCAGAAAAGCCCCAAGGCTTCAGAGAGCAGGCTATTCCCTTCCTTTCCCCCCCTACCCCCAACACCTCCTAACTCTTAAAAAGACAAATACAAGTAACTGTGAAATCCACTAGTCCATGGGGTCAGGAAGTTTTCACCCACTCCTGTCAGTTTGGACTGCTATTTTTGAGATAATGAATCCCTGAACTCCCCTCTTGCAGTATCTCCCATTAATAAGCTGAATTTTTATAGAACCTTCTTTTTTTTATTTTTTTTTTCCTATCTCACATCTCTTTTCCCCTCAAATTTCATTCTGCTTCTTATATTGTTAGAGATGTAGGCTACTACTGATCTTGCAGGGATGATTTTGTAATAATTTTATTTACTCTTAATTTGATGCTATTTTTATTACTTTCTTGCCCTTGTCACCATTTTCTACCTTTTTGTTGAACTAACAACATTCTGGAGTCAAAACAGCAGGAGCAAATCTGGGAAATTTAAACAGAATGCTGCAATACCAAATTCTTATCCCCCCAAAACATGGAAACGTAATTCTTCTGTAAATCATAACGATGTCCTACCTTAAGGCTCAGAGAGGAAAAAAAAACAAATCATACCAAACCAAACCAAACCAAACCAAACCAAACCAAACCAAACCAAACCAAACCAAACCAAGCCAAACCAAGCCAACAACAAAAAAATAGCTGATTTACCTTACAACACTGTTTCTACGGCACCTTTCTCTTGAAGAAGGAGCTATAACCATTTTGGCAAACTGTAATATCCAAAATTAATTATCAAACATATAACCATTGGTTACTAAGTCTAGTATGTGGCATCCCTGCCCACAGTGGCGGAGGCAGAACTAGATCCCTTCTGACCCAAATAATTCTATTATTTTGTCATAATTCTGATCAGTAAATTTTTCTTACCTTTTTACATCACAAAATCAAAGGGGAATTGTATCCAACATGTTTATTGTTAGAAAAGACTGAGCAGGAAATGTTGCTTTTGTGAAAATAGGATATGAAGGTTGATGGGTGGTTGCTCTGTCTGAAATGCAAGTTACCATCTTACCATCCCAGAATTCTGAAATGGAGTCTGCTTAGAAAGGGAAATTTGACCTTTCTATATTTTGCCTACCCAGCTTACAATCATTTCAGCCCTTCAGAATACTAAATCCTTTAAAATCTGGGATGGTGGGACACTGATCTCATCTGCTACTTGGAAACTCATGAAATATAAATAACAATGCATTACAGTCCATCTGATTTTGGGGAAGAACATATACAAGCACAAATAAGCTTTCCAGACCTCAGGTTGCCACACTTTTGGCACTTGTGATCCTAGTTTAAAAAGTTAAGTTTAACATTTTTCTTTTTTGACAGGTCGCAATTTTCCTTTCAATTTTAAGTTTTCTGCAGCACACTCTGCTTCACTTCTGGCACATGACTAATCCCTTCAATTGCAGTAACTACATTCAGGTTTTTAATGTTACAAGCAAGAGCTTGAGTTCTTTGCCAATCAGAAACATGCATTCCTGAACTGAACAGGCATCAGTCCTTCACACACTAGCCAATTTGCAATTTTAGATATTTCAGGAAAATATGGTTTCAAGTTTGGTGGGGAAAAACACAAGGATTAAATTTGGAAACAAATCTGTTCTGTCATATTATTTTTTTCCAATTACACTAAAGGTTGACGATTGAGTTTTTTATTTAAATTATTGATTTTATTTAAATGTTTTCATCACATAAATTTGATGCAACACAAAGGCCAAAAAATTTCCAAACAGCAAACATGCGTGCAAACAAAAACCCAAACAAACAAAGAAACAAACAATCAAAAAAAGAAGAAAAAAAACACATAAAAAAAAAACAACCCAAGGCACAGGAGCAGAGGCACAGGAAATTTCATAGCTAAACCTTGAACAGAAAGATGAGAAGTGAACAAAAGGTAGCTAAGTATTTAATGAGCAGAGAGCTAATGAGTTTGTGAGTTAGCAATCCAATGAGCTGAGATTCTCTGCTGCAAGCAGGTAATCTGTGGTTTCCAGACTGTGGCTTACCTTTAGCTATTCCAGCTGTGCTTTTCCTAAAATATGTTACTTCAAAAGTAGTTGTTACTCATGTGAAAAGAAGTATGAGAATCCTTCCTATATCCTCTGATCCACTGTAACTGAGAACATGAGGAACCACTTGGGTACAGAATATTTTAACCAAAAAATGAAATAAAATTTGTTTGACCTGGACTCTTTTTCTTATCCTGCAATTCTTATGACATGGAAGCAGAACAATAATTGGTGCTAGAAGTTAAACAGCATTCTTATCCAAACCACAGTGAGCCCTAAAAAAAATCAGCAGACATATCTGTAAAGTAAATTATTTACAATGCTGGCAGAGTTGGCTAATGGACTTTTACTTTCCTCATCCCCATAAAACCTTATGCTACGAAACAGATGACCACACAGCTGAATGGGTTTTAAAGCACGGTGTCCATGTGGTTACATTTATAAAGCTGCCTAACATGTTTGAAATTGGGTCTGACCTCAGGAATGAAAAAACAAAGGACAGAAAAATTGGAAAAATATGTTCCTCAATTTCTTAAACTATCTGCTCTCTTTTCTGATGACGGGACATATGACTTTAAAGCGATCTTCATCCTCATATTTATGAAATTATTCCTCCAAGTAAGGTACAATTTTTCATATTTTATTTTATGTTGTTTTATTTTATGGTTTGGGGTTTTTTGCTTTTTTTGTTTCTTTTTGTTTGTTTCTTTCTTTCTTTAAGAGAGGTTTTCAACATTACAAAATTGTGTCATAAGAAGAATACTGTATGAACATATACTTATTCCTGTGCTTATCCATTTGGACTGTTGTCCCTTCCCTTAATGTCTCCTGGGCTATTTCCCATCAAGGTGATAAAGTTCTAGGAGACCTCAAAGGCTTTTGTGGAAAGTGTGTTCAATAAAAGCTCCAACACATTACAGATAGCCACTGTATGAGCTCAATTTTTATCTCAAGGCTGATGGATGCCTTAACAGAAGGGAACAAAAAATGTGGGCTTGTCATCTTACAGGAAATCAAAAAATTAGATGTGACATGGAGAGCTGAAAGAAAAAAAAAATACATTATTCATTTCCTTTGCTAATAGAAGAATTGATCTTGATAGTCCAGTAAAAGTCGGGCCTCTGGTCATAGCTTGTCCCCACTGCAATCAACAGAGAAAGTCTGCCATCTCAGACCTTGTGAAGATAAATCTCTAAACTAGGTGAGATGATTAGCTCTAAAGCTGTTCATCCCTGATGTCTGCAGGAAGTTTAGGCCCCTAGAAAAGACAAAGTGGGGAGTTTAAAATTAAGGTTTAGCTTTGAGAGAGCTGAGGCTGGAAGAAATGTAAAGGGACAACTGAGTGGCCTCCCTAACATGGGTCGTGAAAGTATCTCTGCATGCCATTGAGTATTCCACAAAGGGAACTGAGAGTGAAGATGAACAGAGATCTGGAAAACACAGCTTATGAGGAAATAGCAAGAGATTTGGTGATATTCCTGCTCAAGAAGTGAGGGATTTGTAGGCAGTGCTGCATGCAGGATAGTCAGCTTGTTTCTGTGTCTGGAGTAGAAACTGAGAGTTGTGGAGAAGTTGAGATAACAGAAAATAAATTTTGGAAATTGAGGCTTTAAAGGATTAATGAGGTAGTCTGAGGATGATGCAAAGATGACTGAGGTCTGGGAATCCTGGAGATGTAACTAGTTCTACATTATCATGGGAAATAAACTAGATAATGTCTCAGGATCATTTGTTGCCTTGTTTTCTATGATTCTGAGAGGAATATGTCAGCACAAATACTTTAAGTATGAATAGTGGCAAACTGCTGTTGAGTTTAACGGCAGAATCAAATCATTGATTTCCTAGTTTCTTAAACATGATACAAGAGAATCCAAGTAGTTTTAAAACTTTTTTTTTTGGTATTTTTTTTTTAACATAATTTTAAGAAATGGAACAACATTGGTCTTGTAAGGGCAGGGGAGAGAGAAAAGAAAAAGAAAAAAAAACAAAACAACAAAAACCAACCAAACAAAACTATGATAGCCAGGATATGAAAGATTCACTGAGATGTCCCTGTCCTTAATGAGAAATCACAAGGAAGATTACTGCCACTGCCTGCCTGCACGCTCTGACTTATCAGTTGGTCTGGGAGTTTAGGCTCCTGCGATATTGAATGAAGATTATAAGCCAGATGGGCCACAAATTCTGTCGAGCCTTCTTGGCAGCTGCTCTCATTACAAAAGCCAGACAGCCTTTTCCAAAAATAAGAATGTGAAGCAAATTGGGCTTATAGACCCTTATAATGCAATTGCACGCAGAGATGGGGACCTGAGCGGGCAGGCAGAAATATTATTGATGGCTGCTGAAAACAGGGAATAAGATGTTATTAAGCCAAGTCAGAGATAGATATCGATAGCTAATATAAAGCCTTTATTGGTTTACAGGCTCCAGGAAAGAAGGTTCAGAGCTTCGACCCTTTGCTTTGCTTTTAATTTCACTAGAGATGCAGGGTTTATGAATAAAACATATCTTCACTCATGATTCTGATATTAGTCACTGCTTTCTGTGTCCCTCATTCTCTCAGAGCAAGCAACATGCACTAACTGCATAAACTTTGAAAGCTCTGTTTTACAGAGTTGGGGATGGATGCAAACTGACAATGAGGGAGTAATTTGGGAAGAAAGAAAGAAAGAAGAGGAAAAATAACACAAAAACAAAAAAGTGAATGACAGATGAGAAACAAGACAAATTCGATTAAATAATGAAAAGAAAAAAACAAAAGAGGAATGCAAGGAAAAATCTGAGAGAAATAAAAAGATAAGATAGGGTGAAAGAAAATGGCTGGAAGAATTCACATTGCTTTCCTCCTCTGACAGGGTGTTATAGCAGAGTTGTTCTGCTTCTGCTTCACATCTGATACTCTCCATCTGAATTTACAGAAAATACAAGATTTTCAGAAAGAAGTATAGGGATTTCTAGGGCCATGGTGTGCTTAAGTTGAGTCTACACCCTATTGAATCCAGTGAATCCATAAGCATGCACACAATTGTGAATAGTAATGTTTAAAGAGCTTTGGAACCTGTCACACACTTCTTAGACACTGTCCTAAATAAACCACAAGATATCCCTAGAATCAAGAGCATTTCAGAGTCCTAATGAGGACTGGGAGAGAAGATATGTGAAAGAGATAAAATTAAAAAAAAAAAAATAAAACTGTTACATATTGTTGACACCCAGGTCAGTGAGTATATCTCATCTGGTCTGGGTGGTGCAGCAGAACACATGGATCCTGCACTCCACTGTCCTGGTTTTTATTGGGATAAAGTTAGTTTTCCTCCCAGTAAATGGTACAGTCGTGTGTTTGGAACTTAGTGTGAGAATAATGCTCACAGCATGCAGCTATTTTAGGTGTTGCTCAGCAATGCTCCCTCAAATCAAGGAATTTTCAGTGTCCCATGCTCTTCCAGGAAGCAGGAGCACTTGAAGCCAAAGGGAACAGCATGGCCAGGAGAGCTGACCCAACATGGGCAAAGGAATATTCCATCTCATGGAGCCTCATACCCAGTCATAAACTGAGGACAGCTGGCCAGCAGGGGAGAGTGGGCTGGCCATCAGCCACTGGGTGGTGAACAATTTTTACTATCCCTTGTTTCTCTTGTATTTCTCTTATTTCTCTTGGATTTTGTTTCTATCTTCCTGCACTCCTCTCTTCTTTGAGTCTCATTTTTCATTAAGGTTCTATGATCACTATCATTATTATTACACATTATTTTATTATTCTATTACTAAACTGTTCTTATCTGAACTCACAAGTTTTATCTTTTTCCCAAATATCCTCCCCAAGCCAATGTGGGGGCAGGGAGCAAGTGAGTGACTCCATGGCACTTAGCTGCCAGCGGGGGTTAAACCATGACACTGTCTTAGAATAGCACAAAAATTGGCTGTAAATGCTGCTAGTTATGCTGCATTTGTTCATAGTTTGGTTTTTTTTCCTTTGTTAGACAATACCCAAGATAAGGGTTTAGTTTTTGCTGATGAAGCTTTAGACCAAGGCTGGGTTTTATACCTTTGACTCAAAAGATGAAAATGCTCCAAGGTCCCCCTGTTTACTCACAGACAGGGTTATTTCAGTTCCTGTGTCTTATCCAGAACAGATCTACTTATATGTATAAAAATTGAATTTAGATTTTTTTTCGCACAATTACAGCTGCTCAGAACACACAATGTGGTTTCCATACAGTTTTCCACTAGCATAACAGTATATTTGAGCTAGTCACTACTCCTCTAAAGTGATGATTAAGGAAGAACAAGACATTGACTTATAGTTCACAGCCAAGGAAAGGACGAACAGCTACAAAATTGTTGTGCTTTTGGCAAAGGACAGGGTTATATTTTGTCATAGCCAAGAAGAGGTGTGGCTTACAGGGTGTGGCCAGCCCCTAAATATTATTTGATACAATCTCATGTCATTTTTAGGGGTGAGGAAAAGGGAATATCATTCACTTCCAAGTAGAAGTGGGAGAAAATGTGGTGGGGAAGATCCAATTAGTGTTTGTATATTGTTTCAGATTTTTTGTGTAGTTTCTTTTTCCTACACCTTTTTTTATTAATATTTTTAGGTGTTACTGATTATTTTTTTTATCTCATTGCAGTTTCAAATAAATTGTTTTTATCTTAACCCATGATTTTTACCTTTTTTGAAGGGGGAGGATGGAGCAGTTGATGCTCTTTTCAGTGGGAGCACTAAATTGGGGAACACCATTCCTAAAACATGACAGCACCTCCAAAACAAACCCAAGAAAACCACATGGAATGGATTGATGAGATCAGATTTGGATAAAATGCTGATGGTGAACATAAATGAATTTATCATAAGAGAAGCAGAAATTCTGAAATGCAGATTTTGTGATCAAAGAAAATGTGTATGAAACAGTCATTTCCTGCTGAATGTCTGCATACTCTCCAGCACAGCTACACATTTCACCCCTGTGGAGCAAATGACATTTTTTTGGGTATGGACCAATATTTCAGAACATCCTCAGGCACAGAGAATAACTACATACTGATATTAATGATATTTCAGTGATCTAATCACAGAAGATATGACTTTGAACACTTCTACAAATACAAGTTATGTAGGATTTTGCCCTTCTTTATAGTGTGTGGTTGCAAACTGAGAAATCCACAATTCCCTTCAAAGTGCTGAACTTTTTTTTAAACTCTGTTATCTTCAAACATTGTTGTCACATTTATGGCCCAAGTTGTGGAGAAGTTAAGAAATAACTACTTTAGGCTTTAGGATGCTCATTTGCAAAGTGCCAGGATAAAAGCAACTGTGTCATTCAGCCTCTGCTTCTCAAATGAAAATAATAGCTGAAATGTATGCCAAATTGACTAAACTAATCAACCACCCTTTTGATGGGGTTATTATGCAATCACTACACTTTTCTTCCAGAACATTTATGAAATCACAGACGATGCCATCCAGTTTTCATAAGTATTAGTTCAGAAAATAGACTATAATTCCACCACCTCTCTCCCTCCCTTTCTAGTGTGCTATAATTAATAATGAGCCTCAATGTCGTTTTGCTTTTCACAGTTTTAAAGTCAGAATCAAGGTTGCTTTTCCATCTTCCGTTCACTTCATAAATTTTATGGAAAGACAATTCAGGTGTTAAAATAATCACTTGGGGTTTAGGCTCTGCTTCCTTGTTCTTTAGTCTTCCCATTTCTGTGAAGTAGGGATGATGACACCTTCCCTTTCTCCTTATTTTGCAGGGGCTTTCTATTATGTGGAACCTTCAGAACAAGCTATTACACTTTCCAAATAGAGGAAACCATTGGCTATCCAAATAGAAAAAAATTATCCTCTGAGTTGCATCTATTTTTGGCCTACTATAAAGAGTAAAGGAAAACTCTGGCACAGGTTGCCCAGAGATGCTGTGAATACTCCATCCTTAGAATTATTTACGAGTTTCAGCAGCCTGGTCAGGTGGAAGGTGTCCCTGACAATGGAAGGATTTGATCTACATAATGCTTACAATTGTCCTCTAACCAAAACTGTGATATGATTTTATGATTCTGCAACACTAAAAGCACAATTCGAGCAACATTAATAAATGATTTGCAGGAGCGCCTAGTGAATGTCAGAATGTCAGAATTTAGCTGAACCAATGGAGAATTTATCAGATTTACAGAATCACAAAATCAATTAGCTTGGGAAAAACTCAGAGGTCATTAAGTCCAAGCCATAATTGAGCACCACCAGGTCAACCAGACCACAGCACCACGTGCTGTGCCCAGCTTTCCTTACACACTGTTGTGGTGCTGTTGTGGTCCCCAAGACGAGGTGAGAGATGAGAATTGACTCCAAGTTCTCAGAAGGCTGATTTATTATATTCTGATTTCTATTCTATTCTATTCTATTCTATTCTAAAACTATACTAAAGAAAGAGAAAGGAAACATCAAAAGACTAGAAAAGAATGATAATAAAAACGTGTGACAGACTCAGAGAGTCCAACACAGCTGGCTGTGAATGGCCATTAATTAAAAACAATTCACATGTTGGGCAAACAATTCTCCAAATCACATTCCAGAGGAGCAAAAGATGGAGAAGCTGAGGCTTCTGATCTTGATAGGAGAAGAAATCCTGGCAAAGGGATTTTTCACAAAATATCACAGTGATAACACACCTCCAGAGAGAGTGACTCCAATGCCTCCCTGGGCAGTCCATTTTGATGCCTAATCACACCTTCTGTGAAGAAATTCTTTCTAATGCTCAACCAAAACCTCCCCTAGCACAGCTTAAGAGTTACACCTCTCACCCTGTGTCTGGTTGCCTGGGAGAAGAGACCCACCCCGACCTGGCTGCACCCTCCTGTCAGGGAGCTGCAGGGTTATGAGGTCCCTGAGTCCTGTCTCCTCTCCAGGATAAACAACCTCAGCTGCTCCTGGTGGGATTGTGCTCCAGAGCCTTCCTGAGCTCCACTGCCCTTCTCTGGACATGCTCCAGCGCCTGAAATGGCCTTCCTGAGTTGGGGGGCCCACAACTGGGCAGAGCACTCAAGGTGTGCCCTCACCAGTGCCAAATACAGGGGACAAATTACTTCCTTGATGCTGCTGGCCACACTATTGCTGATACAGGCAGGTGCCTTGGATTTCTTGGCAACCTGGGCTTAAGTTCAGCTGCTGTTGAACAGCACCCCCAGGATCTTTTCCTCTGAGCAACTTTACAGCCATTCTGACCCAGCCTGGAGTTAAAGAGGGTTGTTGTGGCCAAAGGGCAGGACCCAACATTTGTTCTTGTTGACCCTCAAAAAAGCGGCCTCAGCCCATCAATCCAGACTGTCCATGCCTCTCTGCAGAGCTTTCCTGCTCTCAACCAGGTGTCCACAAATTTACTAAGGGTGGATTTGATCCCCTCATCCAGATCATCAATAAAGGTTTGAATAAAGGTTTGACCATGACAATATGCAGAGCAAAGTTTGCTTCAGAAATAGATTGGTCCATCATCAGAATGAACCATTCTTCTCCAAGGTCTGGCTCCAACTTTGAGCATGGGGTGCTCCAGAAAAGAGGCTTTACAGCATTGTGGCAAAGCCACCCAGCAGGAGGACTAGAAACACAAAAATTTATCCTAAGAACAAATTATGGCATCTGCCCTCTCGTATAAACAACCAATGAAAGCAGCTGATGAAACTTGGTCAATAGCAAAACCTGGGCCGTGGTTTGGGCTTAAAATCATTATTTCAAATGAAATGCAAATGTATTAGGAAAAAAAAAAAAAAAAAAAGAAAATACTAAGAGATGGGTACCTTCCAGTCCCACAGAACCCCACCTGCTGCATATTTCCCAGCATGTGGCACTGTATGTCCTCTATAGAGACAGCTCTTTTTTCCCAGCAGCAGCGACTAAATGTCTCAGTACCACAGCTGCTTTTTGGCTCAGCTGCTGCTGCTGGTTGTACTTCAATTTCTCTTTTCATTTTAGATTTCAGTGGCCCCTTTCCCATTATACTGAGTAATATATGAGTCTGAATGATGTGTGTAATGGGAAACTGATGTTATGTGTGTACTTTATTGACACAACTGACAAGAAAAGCCTTAGCCTACAGCTCTAAGTAGTGTAATTTATTGTTCACTGTCCCCTACTCACCCACATATAATGGCAAATGAGAGAAAAAGAAAGCAGAATTGTAATATTACTCCTTCTCCAAACACTTAGAAATAAACAAACAAACAATCCAAAGTGATTAAACCTGAAATAAGTGTTTCCTGTCTATTGCACTGCATGACTAGAGAGTAATGTCTAAAATTTTGCACCCAGAGAAAGTGGATGAAGCCCCACTTCTTTTCCTTACTTTATCATACCTTGAAATGATTTTCTCTTCTGGGATCAATGCCAGCTCCAGTATTCTTTTTCTGTTCCACAAACCCTTGTACTCATCCATAGAATATAATTTTAAAACTGAACAAAATTCTATCAAATCAAACAAATTGAATTAAATTGAATGATGGTAGAGACACTGATAACATTGCCTGATGATCATTAACACAGTTAAAACAAGTAGGTAAAGCTGTAATAGCCAGCAGTATGATGTGGTGTGAGTTTTGAGCTATGGTAATTTGTTTGTTCATTATTGTTGATCTCCTTACAACCCACTGGGAGAGAAATCTCACTCTAACAGGCATAAGACAGCACCAGGATGGGGACTGGGGTCTTTTGAGTTGAATTCCATGTCTCTCTCCTCCAATAGTTCATTAATCATTCCCAGTTTCTGTGTGTCCAACAGCCATTGATGGCATGCAGCTATGCTACCTCTTCAATGATTCTGCATAGTCCGAAAAAGATTTTGGTGGGGTTAAATTAGATCATAAGTTTCAGTTGCCATAGAAGGTAAATATAAACAGCATCAATGCAGCAACTTCTTACAAAAAATAATCTACAAATCTCTGAGCATTCAAATTAAAGATAATCTCCGAGGTGTGATGTGTGTGTGCATGCATATACATAAGAAAATCAGAATATTTTTTGCATTATTCCCTTTCAAGCCATCTTTACTATTTTATGTCTATTTTAGGAATTTAGAAAACTGTTTGATTATGACTCTTCTTCTTTGTCTCCCTCCTCACCCATGGGCTTTTCCACCTTTATATATGATTATTAGATTCATTGGGTTTATAACCACAAAGGACCTCGTGGATAAGTAATCTGACCTGCATGAGTCACAGCACAGGCTTTCATTGTTCCTATGCCTAATCCTAAAACCTGTCATTGAACTAGAACACACATTAGTGAAAGGCACTTAGTTTTGATAAAGATTTCAAGATTTCAGCAGTGAAGAATCCATTCATTATAAGGGGTGAGTAGAGATGCTATGCAAAGATGTCTGGGGATTTGCATTTAAAATAGGAGTAAAATCTCTTTTTTACAGCTGAAAGATTGAATTTGCTCTCCTTCTTTGGACATAATAACATTCAAACTGATTGTCCTATGTTCTTTGATTAGTAAAAAGAGTCCATAACTTTTGCATAAAAAATAGAAAGAATACTTCCTTTGTGAAATTATTCTGCTTTCCTCAGGTTTCTTTGGCCTTCTTTTAAAATGTAGCTAGTTAGAAGGCAAGAATATTTCACACATTTCTCCATGTCAAGATGCTCTTTCCATGGTGAAACTAGGAAAATATGGTTCCATTCTTTCCTCCTCCAGTTCCTTCATACTCACACACTTTCTCACATTGCTGGAAAGCCATTTAAAAAGATAAGAAAAATTGTACATTATTGAAAACGTTACTTTATAAACACCTTATCGTACAAATGCTTTAATAGTCTGTATTTCACTGCATAAAATTACTCAATGAAAATTTTAAACAGGGTCTTGACATTTTTTAATTAAAGGAAAAAAAACCCAACAAAACCAGTGTTATTTATATGTTGCTCAGTTGGACAATATGTTGTTCTGTTGGGCAATATTTCCAACAGAAGCAAAGCTTTGGCAATCAAAATATTGGAGTTCGTTCTTGAATTTATATAAATTATTATGGAATGTCACCCGAGGACTATAGTTTTTAATGTTCCCAGTGATGTTTCCTTTCTAATGAATGACAGATATCGTGCCAAAGGACTCTTCTTGACCATTCCTCTACCATTCCTTGACCTCTCCTTACTCAACTGTTTTCCAGGATCCCACAGAAGATGACGTGAAAATCTCATTGGCATGACACAGAATGCTGGCCCTTATGAGTCTCATGAATTCAAAATTCAGCTAATAAATGATTTCAAGATGAAAAGGATAAACTTTTCTTTATCACAGGGAGCTTACATCATCATAGAAGAGCCATAAACATTTTCTCTGTCCTGGAAAAGAAAAAGGCATTTTAAAACCCTTTGGAAATCTCCCTCTCATATCCACTCAAAGGAAAACAGAAATGTGACATCCTGGTCTCTAAGATATTAATGACTCAATTTGAAAATCATGGTGAGGAAAATAGTGTGTGTTCAGAGTTTAGCAAAACAATTGCACAGTTAGAAATTGCTAGTTAGATACCTTCATCTGACATTTTTTTTTTATTTTTGAGTAAATTTTTATTTAATTTTTTTATTATTATTATTATCTTTTTTTAGTAAAAGTGGAGGTATTGAGACATATACATTTAGGATAAAGAATCATTCGTGGGATATAAGGAGTTAAAGATATATAGAAGGATAGTGAGCATAGGGTAGTTTTCATATAAATTGCTTTAGGGAGAAAATGGGTATAATGGAGCTAAAGAAGATATGGGTGAAACAAGAAAACGCCACAAGGACACTCCAGTGATCACAAATCAGTTCTGCTGGAAACTAAATAATGTAAAAAGAAGGTGGTTTTGCTTATAATTTTCATTTCATTCTTAACACTTGTAGTTTTCCAATTTCAGCTTCTCTCACTCTAACTTTTCCACACTGCCAACTTATAAGCATTCTTTTAAAGATATTGTTATTCTTACCATTAAAAGAGAAGCACTTCTTAGTATTGAATTATTTGATGCTATTTCATTTTATTTCTCTCAGGTGCCTTAAAGAATAAAATGTATAAGTGTGAAATGAGCTTGAAAACATTGGGCATGGTATAGAGAGGAATTTAACCTCGTGACAATGTAACGTGACCCATTTCACTTACATGTAAGTGCTTCCTAAAAACTTGCTTCACTCTATTCACTTAGAAATTCAAAATTACTGGACATGTAATTTTCAGATGCAATTTAATTAATATGTCCTTGTATATTGAGAAAGCATCTCTCTGCCTAAAAGCGCAGTAGTCCATGGAAGTTCCTTTCCCTTTTCTCTTTTCATCAAAACAGTGATATTTGTCAGCAACCTGGAGAGAGATTTTCACAAATCTCAGTTTCTTATATCCTTTTATGATGTGACTTTATTTTTAGTTCATTTCAGCTGTCTTTTAAAAGCTTTTACTGGACTTCATCTTGGGATTTAAGATGCTTAAATTACATAAGAGTGTAAGACACACATTCCTCAACCAATGTCTTGATGTTATGCCTCATATTTTGTGTTTGGTTTGGGGTATTTTTTTGTGGCAATTTTTTTCTTTTTTATCATCACAAGCCTTTTGATCCATCATTATACCACTCAGGGAAATCTCCTTGCAAGACGTCCACATCACTCACAGTACAATAATGGCCACTACCTTTAAAAAAATAGAAACAAAAACAAACAAACAAAAACCAACCCACTCAAAACAAGCAGACCAATGAAAAACCCAGCAAATCAAACCTGAAAAAAAAATCCACCCTGAAAAAAAGCATAAAGACCCCAAAATCTTGAAACAAATGTGCAAATCAAACCCCCCCCCCCCCCAAAATAACCTCATAGTACCAGTACCAGTGGGTGAGGAACTTGTGATTTTGTGTCTGTCTCTCTGTGATAGGCAGTGTAGCTATTTTCTTTACTTTCATCAAGGTGATGCACCTGTGGCACTTCCATGAATTTCTTGGAACTCAGAGCTACATCTGTTGCTTCCATACTTATTTTGTGTCCTGGTAAACCAAATGAGGACTTTATTCTACTGCTGATTCTATTCATAGGCTTAACTACCACATGTCATTTTAAGTTGCATCCTTACCTTGGAGAAGTAGGTGAGAAAATGTGATGTGATTTTGCATGTGTTGTTGTGTTTCCATCCAAGGAAAAGCAATATTTCAGAGGTGACCAAGACCTTTTCTGACATTAGAATAGTGCAGTGAGACCTCTGTGACAAACTTTTTTAACATCACTGGCTACATCTATACTTATAAGTGAAAAACACCTGGGATTCTTCTCTGGCACTGAAAGCATCAGAATGAGCCTGACCAGTAATGGCTTTACTTACTTATCCTCTTAAACAAAGTAATTGCATGTGAACTACTCATTAGAAATCATCTCCAGCTTAAGATAACTCCTTATCCACGTCTGAGAATTGATTCAGGGAGTTCTAGATGACTTAGGTCAAAAATATGTCACAGACAGGTCTAAGTATATAATGCTCTAGCTGATAAGGTTCCTGTGTCCAGATATATTCCCTGGCACTAAACAAGCTTAATTTATTTGTACAGATATTGCTACAGGGTCCTTGATAAAAATATGGATTTACTATTATAGTGTGGTGCACAAATGTCTCATGCTGTCATGTGTCTTTCACCCTAGATGCTTCTGAAGATACTGAGCAAGAATAGAACATGGTTACTAGAACAAAATCCCTTTTAAGGAAACAATTCCTGTGTATTCTGTAGATACATTCGAGAACATAATTCAGTCCACTGAAATTGAGGATAAACTGCAGTCACCTCTCAGGTAAAACGTGCAGCTGCTGAAGGAAACAGAGAAAAGGACCTGTAGCCCACATGGAAACCAAACTCGTTTTCCATGGCACGAGTGGGTTCCTGTCTGGTATTAAGGTCAGTTCCAGGTAGTGTCAGTGCCAGAGAGCCACAAAAAGCACCCACAGCACTTTGTGCTCTCAGCCTGGAGGCAATCTGCTGGCACTCAAGTGCTCACTGAATGGGAAATGATGCAACAGTTGGCTAGCTGGAAACGTTATGCTATAAAGCAATAAACAATGTGCTTTTTGTTGTCTCCTCTCTGACCCGTCACAGAGAGGCAACCCTGTAGACATCCCTTCTGTGGGACACTAGAGAGTCAGAGTCAGGTAAGGCAACCGAGAATAAAAAGATGAACTAATGATGAACACAACCAGCTGAATAGGTCTTCCTTGGGTTTTAATGTTCTTGATATTCCAAAGACTTTGCTCAGAGAAAGAGCATGACTTTTCTGTTTCTACCCTCATTTTTTTTTTTAGATCAAATTACCAGCATTTTGGGGGTGTTTTTTAACATTTTAAATAGAGTTATTAATGGACTGAGAAGTATATTGTTTTGTTTTTCTCAGAAAACAGAAATAACCCCAAACTTTGCCTACTTTTTCTATAGATTTTTCTTTTATTCTTTTTCTTCTTGTGTGCTTGTACATGACCTCTCCTTCACAAAACTTCTTCTTGTCCTATTTCTTTATCCTAAAAGAAAACACCAGTTTTAAAGTCAATCAATGAAACAGTCAACCATTTTAAATGAAAATAAGGTATTTTGCATCATCTTGGGGGTTTTTTGTAAAGTGTTTATTTTTTTGGGTTTTTTTTGTTTGGTTTAGTTTGTTTGGTTTTATTTTTTGTTTTCTTTTGGTCCTGGGGTTTTTCTTTTGTTTTTGGTTTTTTTTTTTTTTTTTTTTTTTTTATAGAATATACACTTTCAGTATCAAGAGGATTCCTATTACACAGTGAGAGTCATATAAGTAATTTGTCTTACTACTTCCCTATGGTGTCATTTTCAGTGTGAAAAAAATCTGAGCTTTGCCAGTTTTTTATAAAGAAGTTACACCAACAAGGTGTAACTTCTGATAGAGCTGATAAGCAGAGCTTCTGGTAAGCTCTACTTTTGCATATATTAATTGTCTGAGTTTAGTGAGTCCAGCTGTCAAGTACAGTTCCGAGTCCTATTATAATGACATATTAAAAAAAGGAAAAAAAGTCAAAGCTATTTCAGAATGCGGCTGAAAAATGAGAGGTCACCAAAAACCACGGGTTGAGGGAAATGATGCTGTCCCTCCACTCAGCCCTGTGAGGCACACTTGGAGTGCTGTGTCCAGTTCTGGGCTCCTCAGGACAAGAGAGACATGGAGCTCCTGGAGCAGGTCCAGAGGTCTATAAAGGTGATTAAGAGACTGGAGCATCTCTCTAATGAGCAAAGGCTGGAGGGTCTGGGCCTGATCAGCCTTGAGAAAAGATAGCTGGGAGGGCACTGCATAAATGTGCATAAATATCTGAAAGGAATGCTCAGAGGATGGCCCAGGCTCTGCTCAGGGATGTCAAGCAACAGCACAAGAGGCAATGGACTGAAACTGATGCCTAGGAAGTTTCACATGTGGAAGAACTTCTTACCTGTGCAATAACTGGAAATCACTGGATATTGAAATAACTGCAAAGCACTGGAACTGTGAAATAACTGCAAAGCACTGGAACTGATTTTCCATAGAGGATGTGGAGTCTCCATCACTGGAGAGTCCAGTGATCATCTGGACACAATCCTGTGCCATGTGTTCTGGAATGACTCTTCTTGAACAGACAGGTTGGACCAGATGAGGCACTGTGGCTCCTTCTAACCTAACCTTTTCTGAGATTCTGTAAGCATTGACCAGGAAATCTAAAACAATAAAAGTAATTTTTGCTTCTATGGTCCCTAAACTCCCTGCTTCCTCATCCATGCCACCTTCCCTTCCAAGATACAGCTCTGAGACGCCCTTTTTAAGAAGATGCCATGGAGAAGTTCAGTCCTGTGTTCTGAGTTTCAGAAACTTCTGTTTCTTCTCTCTTTTGCATTCAACAGAAATATGGTTCAAGGGTTTCTCTGCCTGAAATATGCTGGAGATAAATCTTGAAACAAATACCTAGAAGATGTATATTTGAACAGTGGCCTTGCAACCTCACAGAGTGGGAAGAAATTTTGACCTTGGGATATAAACTTTGCATAAGCAAAGTTTTGTGACTTCACTATGGAATTGTCTATGCTATATCCACAATGCAAGTATGGTACTCCTACAACTGGGAGTTTCTGAGATAAGTGGTATTGGCAAAAAGCCATTTTCCATGAAGAAAACATGCTGATAAATTCCTATGTCTCTATTAAAGCTCTGACAAACTTCTGGCCAATAAGACATTTCATGAGAGATGGAGTTGAAGTTTTAAACTATAAGTCTCTCCAAGCCATAGAGAGTGTTTCTGTAACAGTTACACTTTTCTTCTCCAGATGTACCACATCTTATTTTAAGAGATGTAGATATCAAAATGGAAAGATTGAAATATTGATCCTTTTGAAGTATTCTATTCTATTCTATTCTATTCTATTCTATTCTATTCTATTCTATTCTATTCTATTCTATTCTATTCTATTCTATTCTATTCCATTCCATTCCATTCCATTCCATTTCATTCCAGCCCTATTTTTCAAAAAACTGAGAGCTAGTTGTGTCCAGAGAGTTTTCAGATCCTGAATAAACTACATTTTTCCTTGGTGGTGGGTACAGAGATCAGAGCCACAAAACCTGCAGCTTGTGTGCCTGAGCTGTGTGTCACAATAAGTTAGACAGAATTTATCTAGCCTTTCATACCAGGTTAATATACAAATAGGTGTGTGTGTATTAAGTCCTGTAGGTTATGTTGATGTAATTCTTTAATTACTATGCTGGTGCTGCCCTGTGTTATTCCAGCATCTGTGTAATGCAAAGTTCTTGGCTGCTCTGTAGCTCACTGTGAGATGTATTCAAACCTTCCCCAGTTGGCATCTGTTGATCAAGACTGCTTAAACTCATGAGGCTAAAAATCCTGAAAAACTAAGGAAAAACAATCAATGAGTAATTAACAGTGATGCAGATCACATAAGACAGATCCATATATTTCATCATAACAGAAACCAGTAGTCATATAAACTGTCATTAAGTGGGCATGGTCCTTAAAATAATACTGAATTCATCACAAAATATTGCTGCAGAACTCTGCCAACAGGTAAATATTGACAACCACAGCAACATATTTCAGCTAAATTTTGACTAGTAGATAAGTATGAAATGATTAAACAATGATATGACTAAACAATGATATGTCTAAACAATGATATGACTACACAATATTCCGTGTGCCAGAGTTTTGGGACTAAAAAACTAGATGGTGTTAAATATTGGATTGTTAAATTTTTTCAAATAGTTAATTGTTTCAAGATTTATCTCAATTGAAATTCCCTCATTTTCAGTTGAATAAGTGTTGGCCCAAGCCTGTGTACCTGAAATGGTAGGTAGATGACTAAAAAAGATAGGAGAACCATGTCACTTGGTTTTCATAGGTTTACTTGTTTCTGGAAATTGCAGCAATTAAAAAAAAGTTTCTTATTAGAAATAAAATAAAATGTGAATGTCTGTAGTTTAAACACTTTTCACCCTTATAACTGTAAAAAAAATTAAATTGTATGGATATTCATAGTGTGTTGGTTTCTTGGCTGTTTAGGTGACCTGGAAAGGCCCGGGGTGGCCTTGGACAGCCCGCGCTTCAAAGGACGAGAAGAGGCTCCAGGTCTTGTCTCGGTCTCGGTGTTTATTAATTGTTTATCTAAAAGATTTTCTCTCGGCCCGACAGAGGTCTGCACAGCAGCCAGCCATGAGCACACTGCGAGCCCCCGGGGCGGTCACCTATCTTTATACTCAAAATTACGTATACAATATTTATCATTTTTCCCCAATACCTTTTACCCTTATTAACCAGTGCACTTTTAGTAATAACCAATCACAAAGTGCCAACATCACCACAGAAGATGGAGGCCAAGAAGAAGAAGAACAGGACACGCCCCAATTCCTCCATCTTACTTCTTTAGACCCCCCCTGTACCAAAATCCTAAACCCAGTGTCTTACACTCTAATTAACTTATCCCTTCACCATTTACCCCAGTGAAATCCTCCTAACCTCATACAGGTGTCGTCTCCCTTGTAGGATCAAAATCCAGCCACCAGACACTTCTGGCAACATTCCAGGACTCCCGAGCCCTCCAAGGGTGGTCTCGGTCACTCTGCACCTCAGCCCTGAGGTGCTGAGATCCCACAATAGTGCATTAAAGTGCTACCTGATTTAAAGTAGTGTTAAACAGTGACTCAGCTGGCAGAACTGTTTTAAAGGGGTAAAAAAAAGTGGATGTACTGGCTACTCAATAAAATCTGATCAATAAAGAAACTGTAAGTGATATTTTCTCTGTGTGTTCATGGGCTACAGTTGCAAACACAGTCCGGTTTCTGTTTTTATTCATTGATAAGAAAATGAACCTAACCACTTTCACTTGTCATTTATAGTTCATTAACTGCTTTCTATACAAACTATACGAAGCTCATCTTTGAAACAGGTCAGTTTCTGTACCCTAAAGGTAGCCCAAAGAGAATGATGAAACTAGTGAGCTGCAGATTATTTCACTGCTTACAGAGTTATGGTTAAATGAGGTTGTGCAAGTCAGGTTCTTGGAAATGCTCCACACACCATCCCCATTGTCTTCTTCCTCCAACTCTTCAGCTCTTCACTGCTGCTCAGAGCAACATTTACCACGTTTCAGCTTTTTAGCAAGGAGTTCAATAGCAGATAAGGTTCCAGCTTTATGTTCATCACCAACAGATTCCTAGGAAAAAGTTATTTTATTTTGATCCTTGCTTGGTTTGACCCCACTGCTGAAGGCAAAGGCTGTCCCTTACTAAAATGGCCATTCAGTTAAATGATTTTTATTCTCTTTTTTTTTTCTTTTTTTTTTTTTTTTTAATCTTGAGAACCTTAATTCATCTATGATTTGACAGTAGTATCTATCAGAACCTATGATACAGCTACATGTGAGGGTTTATTTTGCAGTCCTCATTAACCATTCTGGAAATAACAGCTAAGAGGCTAGTTCTCTATAAAATAACTATAAAATCTACAAAGGCCCAGGGGGAAAAAAATAAATTGTTTTCTCAGGGTTAAAAATAAAAAAAAATTAGGCCATCATAAGTAGAAGGTGAAGGCAGCTTGACATCTCTTAACATTTTCATTTTTGTTCAAAAAAACCCCAACTTTCATAATGTTTCATCAATATTTCTTCTTCTAGTTTTATAATTATGTGTGTGTGTGTGTGCATGTATGTATGTATGTGTATATATAGAGACACATACACACACATATATATAAGTATAAATATATATATATAATATTATGTTACATTTAAGAGATTTAAGAGAGGGTAATTTCTGGAAGTGATTACATTATAAAAAGATGGGCTTGATAAAATTGGATATTAGTCCTGAAGGTTTTTTGTCCCTTTTTAGTAAAAATGTAGGGCCGTATGATCTCCACAAGTGTTCCTATCTGTGTTTGTCTGATTTAATTAGCACTATTTCTTCATAAGAAGTAGCTCATAATTTTGATGACTTAGGGAAATTTGTTCTCAAACACTGACACTGTTCCCTGAACTATACATAGCAGAAAACAAGAAATACAGGATCAAACTGGATTGGTAAAGCTTCCTGTTCAGTCCAGAATTCTGTAGACAAAAAGAACAGTCTTAGTGGTTTCAGAGTGAAAAAAATATGCAATAAGCAGTTCTAAAAAGTTTAATAGGTAGATCCTGGCTTCCACTCAGAAGCAAGAGGGTTTACATTGGGACTGGTTGGACAATCAGATTTCTAGCAAGGACAGAAGAGAAAAAATGTGTAAATTGGAGATAAAATGTACTTCTTGGTAATGAATGCATTTTAGCAGGCCCCCATGAGGTATGGAAATGCATTTATCTCCATTTTACAGATAGAAGCTAAGGAACAAAGAGAAGAAGTGACTTACTCAAGGTCACACAAGATCCTTACAGCAATGGTGAATTCATCTTTTGGTGCCCGATTCCCCTCAAGTCAGGCTACCATTTGACTGAATTTCCCAGCCATATTTCCAAGGAGTAGAAAATAAACAAACAAGCAAACAAATACACAAACAAAAAAAAATGAAGACTTTGTTCTGACAGAGTAATTGTTTTGAACTGGCTATTGGATACCTGGAGTGCTGGCCAAAACATCACTGTGGACACCCTAATCAATTTTATGAAGCTTGCGCAATGCAGATGCACCTTGAAGGCACCTATCTCCAGCAAACAAACACTACAAGATTGCACACACAGGTGCTGTAAGACCAAAGGCTTTGCAGATGTGCCAAGCTTTCTGCCAATCCATTTATCAACCGTGCAGCACTTACACCGGGAATGTGTTGCTTCCTAGAAACTCTTAATTCTTTGAACGCTCATTGTGTTGTCAGCTTCCTCCTGTGCCTCATGGCCAACAGCACCCATTCAAGGAAAGGCACTGGACTACAATACCCATGCATGCTCTAAGCTGGACCTTGGACCCCACGAATTTCTCACAGTCTTTGGCTGATGAAAAAGTGTTAGATAAAAAATATAAGACCCTTTCTGCATACCACACAGATATTCCACTCCTTTATTCAAAACACTACTGGAGAAACAATGGAAGTCAAAAGAAGCACTGAAAATTAAGAGATTCCACCCTGATTACAGGCACGTCCCTTGCACGTGAACCTACATCACAGAAGCTTTAAGAGCTTAGGAGTTTCTGTGGAGTCCATGAAAAGTCCTGATTATTTAGCTGCTGGTCCCCCCCCACCCCATGCACACACACACATTAAATACTATTTTACATTTCCCATCTCAGAACTGATTATGATAATCTTTTGTTGTCCATAAATCTCACAGAGTCATTCTGCTTCTGATCCCTCATTTCTGAGCTTGGTCTCATCAATTAACCTTGTGAAACGATGCCTGTATGACCAATAAGAATAAGATGGAAGTAGAAGCTGTGAAGCACAATTACTGCTCTGTGAACCATTTGTTTGATGTGGCCTAAAATATATGCTGATCTGAGTACAAACACAGAGACTACTTGATTAAAGCAAAAGGCTAATTCATATTTTGGAGGGGAATAAATAAATAAATCAGCATAACCATCTGTGCTGTATGTATCAGAAAGATCTGATAAAATACTTCTTCAAAGCTTTTCAGGATCATTCAGCTGCAAGACCTGCAATGTTCAGTCTGACACGAACCAAGAAAGTCATAAGTAAATTCATAATAATTGGTAAAGATTTTCTTGGTAATAATTATTTGTTTAATGTGTTGATTTCCACTCTAAGGAAATCCCAAGGATTGTAAGGTCTGTATGTCCCCACTAGAGATTTATTAGGCATTGTCTCAGAGATGAACAGCATGGAGTAAGACAACAGCAGCTCCTGGACCCCAATTTGCAATCTCTCACCAATACTGAGTGCAGTGTCTGCTTGCTGTGGGAAACAGTGTGAAGTAATTAAAATTATAGAATGTACCCACTGCTCTTCTGAAACACTAACATAGTACAGATTTTTAAAAAATACAAACCCAAACAAACATGCAAACAAACTAGACTACTGAATAGATAATCACTAACTGAAACTTCTGTTTATCCCTGCAGGATTTTCAGCTCAGGCCTAATCTTAGCATTGCTTAGTAACCATGGTTAGGAATCCTCTCGCACAACAGTTTGAGTTTTGTGGCTTTCTGCTTCCATTTCCTTTACTCATACTCAATATGCTTATTTTTCAAAGTCAAAATTTTTCTTTGTCAAGGGTACACAGCTCTCTATGCAAAACCATTTTAAAAATCAACTTTAAAGGGATGCTTAGTTTGTGTGTCTTAAACATAGAATTTTGCACAGAAAACAACAGAAGAAATTTCTGTTAAAAATATTGTTAATGATACAGAAAGATTTAGAATAGCTGAAAGACACAAATTGATTAATTTTACTAGTTTTATTGTAGCTGTAGTAAGGGCAGTATATTTTCAGGGGCCTTTTTTTAGATTCTGACTTTAATAATTTTGACAAAAGAAAATTGACAGGGAAAAATAATGATTCTTGAAAATACTTGTATTTAATATCTTATATTGATGGCATCATGCAAAAGCATCTTTCAATAACAGCTGTGTGGATGGTAAAGCCCAGCAAAATTTCCCAATTGCTATAACTATGATTAACTGATTGTGATCACTTTTAATTGCATATGTGATATATAATCTGTGAATTCTTTGTCAGTTTTAGGGCACTTTTCACTTGATTCCTTGAGGTGAATCAGAGTTCTGTAGTAGCCTAAGATGCATACTTATGACCTGAGTGTACTAAAGATGCAAGGACATTTTGCTGGGAGGATTGTATTAATGCTTTCCCATTTAACTCAAAACCACAATTCATTTCCCCCTGCGATTTGTATGAATATTTCTTGATAGCACCACCTTTATTTAAACATTCACCAGCAGTGACAATAGAAAGGTCTGTTAGTCATCCAAACTTTCTGCAGCATTGCACTGAACCATCTGAAGATCATTAAAGTGCTAATCACAAAAGGAAGGAGAGGAATTTGCAGAACTTTATGAGCAGTTAATGCAAAGTTAGATCCCAGGCTGTCATTTTTAAATAGGAGCAAAAAAAAAAAAAAAAAAAATGCCTGATATGCATAACTTCTCTTATCATGCAGGGAAAATAGCATGACTAACCGACTGGCCATGAGCCAGTGGAGCAAAAGCATCACTCTTGGCAGGTGGACTCACTCATGCTGCAGATGTGACACATCTCACTGATGGATGGTGGGAAACCACTGATGCAATGTCGGAGGTGACTTGTTTCATCTCCGCCGAGGTCAAGGTGGGTTCAAGCTCCATATGGCTCAGGACCTGGACCCAAGCCCAGCAAAGTTAATGTGACCGTTTCCATTGGCTTTGGTAGGTTTTGCATCAGGCAGTGTAGATGGGAGTAGCTGCTGGACTTCAGGCAGGGAGAGAAATTGGAGAAGAGTGATGTGTAAAAATTTGAAGGAATCTCACAGGTTTCAGCTGTGGAAAAATTTGCTCCTTTTTCGGATGAAACACCTTAATGGTTAAGGTTTCAGATCTAGGCTGGTAGTAGATGGTTAAACCATTCTGTAAACTCTGATTGTTTTCAGCAATTTTTTTTCTTATTTTATTCTTTTTCTCCTCTTCTATGATTTTAACAAAGAAAAAATACTGTCATATTGTGAGAAACCAAATGGTGACAACACATGACACATCCTCCACCAAGTGCAGAAATACCAATGTGCTCCCAGGCTTACTCAAGGTGGAACTCGCTTCAATTGTTCATTTCAAAGCAGCAGGAAAGAGAAAGCTCATTCACAGTAGGTATTCAGAGAAGAGTGAGAGTTTGAATGTGAACAATTGTATTAAAATTTTCTGGAGTTTAAGTGCCATTGCTTCAGAGACAAAGATGCCATGCTTGTATGTGGGTGACAGCATATTCTGTCTGCAACAAAAAATGCCAAGTAAAGAAGACATCCTTAAGCAGCTGGGCAAGCCAAGGAATGAAATGGACAAAAAGTTGGCTTCATGCTCTCACAAAGTATTTAAGTGGTGGATGAATATAAAGAGGGAAAAGGGAATATAAAGAGGAAAAAGACATGTTCCAAGGTGGGGACTTGAGAAGAAGAAAAGAGGATTTAAAGGAAATTACTTCCATGTTACACCACGTTTTTGGAATTATCTGGAGGGGTTTGCAAAATAAACCAAACCAAATCAACCAACCATCCAAAAAAACAAAATAAAATCTCCAAACAAAACCCTATAATCTGTTTATTAAGAGCAAACAGATCTGGATCCCTCACAGCAGTGATGCAGGTCCTGAGAGGATGTGGGATGCATCAGTGGCATTATTGTGAAGAGAGGAGCACACAGCACATGGCAGGAACAGAACTGTAGGTCCAGGAAACACAAGAACATATATGATCATAAGTAAGGAGTGGTGCAGCAGTAAAGATGGAAATTACAGTAGATAAATCTGAAATCTCCCTTCCCTTAATATCTTCTCAGATCCCATGTTTCAAGTGGTAACACCATCCTTCCTGGCAAGACTTTTACGGTATGCCTTTTCAAATCTTCAGAGGGAGAAATTCTTTCAGTTGTTCCAGAAAGCCCCATCACAAAATCCATCTGATATTTTATCAGCTCTAAATGTCTGATAATATTCATGTGTCCCTTTGAAAATATTTCTATTTTTACATTATTTTTCCCTTCAGCATGAACTATTAACTGAACAGTCATTTCCATTCATGTGGTTTACACTTTGTTGATTGCAAAGCCTGACACTTTTCATTTGGAAATTCTCTGTTTTCATTTAGCTTTTCAAGGGAAACACATAATAGTTCTTGATTGAGGTTTCTTCACACTACCATATGGTGCAACAACAAAAACTTTACTTAAATCAAGAGTCTGAGCTCTATCATTCCAGAGTGGGTTAGGCAACAAAAGTGTGGGAAATGACTGAACTTTCAACTGTCTCTTTGCATAAGAATACACACAACCAGAGCAGATGTTGTGGTAGAGCAGGGATATAGGAGTTATACTTTCTTTGAGGTGCAAGAAACTTGCCACCGCATGACTGTTGATATACCTTTTCCCTTTCACAAAAGCAACCAACTGAACAACTAATCAAAACTAAAACCAAATCAAAGAAAATAAATAAACAAAAAAAAAAATTCACATTCTTCAACCGAAATATTCATAAGGATGTCCCAGAGATTATAAGCTTTTCCTTAGAGAGTGTGGTAGCTTCTTAAATTTCCTCAAAAATATTTATGTGTAAGTTAACTTGTAAATGGGTGTTTTCATTTATGGCTACCTGAGTAAGCATTAATTTTCAGCTTTATGTTTGCCATTATGGGGAAAAATATTTGAAGTTATTACAAAATGTTTTAGAGAAGTTAACATATTATATCTATCTTATGGTAGGTGAGCTTTCCAAAAGAGAAGTACTCTCTGTAGTTGCAATGACTGCCCTTCTTCCTTTCATGACAGAAGAATAGGGAAATAATTAAATTTTCATCAATAGCAAAATCAACTAATAACACTTCTTGTTCAATATGTAAAAGAGGTGGAGAGAATATAAAAGCTTCTACCCACATTCAACCCAAATGGCAACACACTTGTGCCAAAATCCAAATGCAAGGAGTTCATAAGGGACAACACCGTGTCCCTACAGTACAAATAAAACAAAATAGTGTCTGGCCCCTCTTGGTTAAAACATCCTCTCCTATTGAAAAGAAATACTATTTGAGTGTGTCAGAAATGTAATATCCACAGGAAGTGTTAATGTAGTAAGAAGTATTTTTAATGCCATTAAAGTGCTAGTCAAGTGGGAAAAGTAAACTGTGGCACACTGAATTATGAAGGAAAGTTTTCTGAAGAAGATTATGCTCTGACAGCCCCAATGTGATATGTATATCAAGATTTAGTGTCCATTTATTAGTTTCTCAGCACAGGAGAACCCTGTGGCTGCCAAACCTGAATCATTACTCTCATTTTTCATTATATAATCAGTATGAAAATGGTGACTACCTGGATATTTTCCTGGACATGAGGTGCTCAAACTAAGTACAGCTAGATCACCATTATTGCATCATTGACTGATTATCATTCTGATTAATGTCTCTTCTTTATTTTCATTCCCTGTACTGAAACAATGCATATGTCACTGAGTAATTATATCTAGTGCCTGTTTCTGAATTATGTCCTTGACATATGTGCCTTTGTCACTGCTCCTCTAACTTCACCCTGTGCCTTGCACCTTTACTCAAAAACAAATAAATTAACAGCTGGTGGTGTTTAACTGACCTCAGATTAAAAAATTGAAAATATTCCCCTTATTGCCTACTATATAGAATTATTTTCCTCTATTGCATTGACCATTGCATTCTTCCCTCAAACAATCTGTCCAAGAATTATATGTTTCGTGTTCCATTTCAATGAAGATTCAAAATCTTCTTTCAGCTTGAATGATAGGAGCATTGATGTGAAAGGTTGCCACATACTTTGAGGCTGACTGAACAGGAAAATCATATGGTCAACCTCTCTGCTCATGGGTTTTCCACCATTTTGAAGGTCTGAGGTCAGCTTTTCCACAGCATCACTCTCATCTTCTACTGCCAAATTTATCGCTATAAAAGGCAGAAAGGGCTTGATTTTCACTTGAATATGAAACTAAACCATTCCTGCAAATTTTAATATCATAGAGCACCCAAAACTGTTATTAAGAACTCACATCTGCAGTTGAATGAAGCGACCATTTTGACAGCACAGTGCTAACCCCCTGTAACACCTATCCTCCCATTGTGTCCCTTGCCAATGTCTCTACTGATTATGGAGGCACACATCTGTGGTCAGCCTGACCAAATAATCATTAATAATCACAAGAGTAGAGGAAATTAGCAAATTCTTTTCTTAGGAGGTGTAAAATACATAAATACTGCTAACATTATACAGAATGCTGAAAAACATCCAATCTGCCAGAGTGACTCCAGAGACTGTGAAGTTCTCCACTGTCATTCCACTCTCATCATGACAACCCCCCTTTTGATACAAAATCATGCAATTTCTACTCATTATATTGAAAAGATGACATTTCACTGTTCAGTAAAATAACTCCAGCAAAATTTGATCCCCAGTTCAAATATTTTCATTTCAGAAATGCTGGTCATAAATCCAAAATAGCAAAAAACTATGATGAGCTTAATCTGTCAGATGCTAAATTTCATTTATAGTTAGAGACATCCTTCCTTTTGGGCTCATTTTGAAAGGAAGGACAATGTTGAATAAACAACTCATGGGCACTACTCCACAGATGGAAGTTAGAAGATAGAGTCACCCAAAAGTACCATCCTAGGTATCACTGTACATCTGTTTTAGTATTTTAGTTTAAAAAGAGAAGACTGATAAGATGAAGTAAAAGGCCTGGCAGAATCAAGGTAAAACCCCTTCTGGCATGAATGCTACTTGAATCTTCAACATGGAGAAATTACAAGTAACAAGACAGAGCAGTGGATAATCATTTATTTCAGTATTAAACAAACAGACCTAATTATTTTTGTATTTTGAAAACTCTTTTATATGAGGGGAAAAATAAGGAGGGGTAGAGGAGGGAAGAAAAAAAAATGAAGGGGGATAAGATAGAAAGAGTCAGAGAAAGATAATATAAGTACTGCCCTAAGATTTTTACTTATTTTAAGTTTAAAAACAAAAACAAAAACAAAAACAAAAACACAAATACCAACCCAAAGGCCAAAAATGACCCTGAAGTTAAAATTCTAAAGTGATAAATAGCTGTAACTGGAAAAAGACCTTCATAAACATCAAATAAATTCCTAGAGATTACGGGAAGTGATTATTTCTTGCCAAAACTAAAACGTGGTTCTTTTGTCCCTGATATCTCTCCTAGATGTTACCACAATGAAGCCAAAGGAGGTCCTGCTGTCTGTGCATTAGGGATGGAAGAATTTCTGATAAATGCATCCTGCTTTCCTTGAATTGTGTTTGGGCAGTAATAGTGGCTCCTACTTGGCATTTTCCTGACAAACCTGTGATTTCTCCCCGCATTTGCTTTGCATGGTAAGCAGTGGTGGGGCTGCAGGGGTGGCTTCTGTGACAGGCTGCTGGAAGGTTCCACCGACCCTCATGGAGCCAATGTCACCTCCAGGGTGGACTCAACACTGGACAAGGCCAATGAAATCAGTGACAGTGCCAGGATTTCTGCTATAATGTGCTTAAGAAGGGGAAAAAATGAGCAAAAACTGAACATCAGCCAGCTTAAGAATGAGAACACCTGAGAGGAGCATCCGTGCAGGCCGGCAGGGCAGCGCAGCAGCCGGGGCAGGAGCTGCTCCAGGCTCTGGAGCTCAGATTGCCCTGCAGCCCCTGGAGCAGCCCAGGCTGAGGCAGCTGTGCCCCTGCAGCCCAGGGAGGGCACGGGGGAGCAGAGATCCACCCGCAGCCCTGGGGGAGCCCAGCCTGGAGCAGGGGATGCCCAAAGGAGGCTCTGACCCCTGGGAAGCTGTGCTGGAGCAGGACCCTGGCAGGAGCTGTGATTCCATGAGAGAGGAGCCCAGGCTGGAGCAGGGGATGCCCAAAGGAGGCTCTGACCCCTGGGAAGCTGTGCTGGAGCAGGACCCTGGCAGGAGCTGTGATTCCATGAGAGAGGAGCCCAGGCTGGAGCAGGGAATGCCCAAAGGAGGCTCTGACCCCTGGGAAGCTGTGCTGGAGCAGGACCCTGGCAGGAGCTGTGATTCCATGAGAGAGGAGCCCAGGCTGGAGCAGGGGATGCCCAAAGGAGGCTCTGACCCCTGGGAAGCTGTGCTGGAGCAGGATCCTGGCAGGAGCTGTGATTCCATGAGAGAGGAGCCCAGCCTGGAGCAGGGGATGCCCAAAGGAGGCTCTGACCCCTGGGAAGCTGTGCTGGAGCAGGATCCTGGCAGGAGCTGTGATTCCATGAGAGAGGAGCCCAGGCTGGAGCAGGGGATGCCCAAAGGAGGCTCTGACCCCGTGGGAAGCTGTGCTGGAGCAGGAACTGTGGGGGACCCACACTGGA
The DNA here is from genome assembly GCF_027887145.1 of Ammospiza caudacuta. Taxonomy (NCBI): domain Eukaryota; kingdom Metazoa; phylum Chordata; class Aves; order Passeriformes; family Passerellidae; genus Ammospiza; species Ammospiza caudacuta. Next base: position 81,827,699 of record NC_080632.1, on the reverse strand, counting down.
ATGAAATCCTTTTCCTGAAGGACTGACCCTGTGGGAAGGACCCACCCTGGAGCAGCTCAAGCAGGATTGTCTCCCATGGGAGGGACCCCATGCTGGAGCAGGGGCGAGGGTGAGGGGTCCAGCACGGGTGGAGGAAGAAGCCACAAAAACAACACATGAGGAACTGACCATGGTCCCATTCCCCATGCCCCTGCAGTGCTGGGTGGGAGGAGGTTGAGACAATCAGGAGTGAAGTTCAGTTTGGGAAGGTGCAACAACTGGGAGAATTGTTTTTAATTTTTTGGGCGGGCTTATTTCCTATTCTACTTTTATTTGGCAGGCAATAAATTAAATTAATTTCCCCAAGCAGAGTCCATTTTGCCTGAGACAGTAACTGGTGAGTGACCTCTCCCTTTCCTTGCCTTGAACCACAAACAAGCCTTTTGTTATATTTTCTCTCCCCTGTCCAGCTGAGGAGGGGAGAGGGACAGAATAACTTCAGTGTGAGCCTGACATCCAGCCAGGGTCAACCCACCACAGCCCCTTGGAGCCTGGGTCAATTAGAGCAGCCTAAAGTGATTCCATGGGATTCTGTAGTGCTGGTAACCTCTTCCACAGCTTGGTGCCTCAGCCTGTTATGTTTGGGTAGAGTTAAAAAGCCAGCATGACCCGTGAGCACAGCTCCAGGAGCAGCCTCCACCGCAGCAGCGAACTCTGCTCTCCATAAGGACATTGCCTCTGCTCCCATAAAAGACAACACGCATTGCAAATGCATGCCCTAAGAAATATTAAAACCGATGCTGAATGCTCTTCTGGAAACTTGATATTTTCATCACATGCCATCTAAGCTAATGCACTGCACTGTTTACAGTCCTCCACTACAATATATTTTGAAATGATTACCTTGCTCTGAGTCATTTGTGTCTTAATGCTCTCCATAGGTACCCATAAAATGAAAATGTAAGCCTCTTTTATTGGTGGCACTGCATCTTAATTGAAAATATTAAAGGCTATTGCTCTCCTACTGATTTTTTTCCCCTTTTCTTTTCTTTCCTTTTATTTTTTTTTTTTTTTGCTTCTCCCGTCTCTGTTTAATTGGCTAATCATATGATTTTTTTTAATGAAATAATCATGAAAGAAAATATGAAGCTAATTTAAATTCAAACTGGATTTGGTGATATTTAAGTGATTATCCCAAAGTAGCAGAGGGTGTAAGAGGCAATAAACATCTGCTACGTTCATGACCATTGGCCTCGCTGTTTATGAGCTTGGGAGATATTTATTTCAAGAGACATGCTTCTCTTTGGGTTAGACTGTATTTTTTCCTCTTGTTTTATATTTATTTCCTCCCTTGTAAAATTTTAAAGCAGGAATTTATTTTTTTTTCCTTTTCCTCCTCTGTCACTCCATCACCTTTCTCTCCTTTCACACTAACAGCAGAGTGAAATCCAGGTAAATGAGAAACCTCTTCCAAGAAACCTTTCAGCCAGTAGGGATAGATGGCTTAGCTGTTGCTCCTCTTGTGAACTGTGTGAACTACTCCAGGTTTATGGGCTGAAGAAGGTAATAGGAATCCTGTATTGTAGTTGGTTCATTGTCCAGCTGCCATTCAATTGTGTGTGTTGCATGTAATTGTTGAGCGAGGCTGTAACCTTTTCCTTTTCTCTTTCAGTCACATGCAATAAGCACCAGGGGCGAAGTTGGAGAACAAGTTGTAACTGAAAGATGCAGGCAGCTTTCTGGGTTTTGTCTTTTTTAGTGAAGGAAATAGAAAAGCAAAATAAAGCAGACTGGGTTTTTTGGGGGATATTTGGAAAAGAATTTAGCTGTTTAGCTGTGGAGATAGCAAGAGAGCTTCAAAGAAGTGCTTTTAGAAATAGGCAAAACATGTATTATTTGATCAACTTGTGTAGTGAATATTACTTTGAACATAGAAGTGCTTCTTCAGCTCTCAAAAGGAATAATACAATTTCCATGTCAATGTCCTTAGAAATTTAAGAGTTTGCTTTAGATGTTTCTCTGGGTATTCTTAATTTGAATGAATTCTATATTTATTTTAATAAATTTTCTATAATGTTACTTAAATGCCATTGTGGCAGCAAGTTGCTTGTTGAGCATATGGTGACACGGGGTTTTTTAGGGAACTTCATTCATAGGACTGGAATAGTTTCTAGGAATAACCTCTTGGGAATAAATATCTACAGTTTTATAATTTTAAATGTGAAGGGTAAATAACAGATTTTTTATCTGAGTAAATAACAGATTAAGTCCTGTGGTTTCCACATATAAAGAATATAGAGGATGCTGTGGCTCTTTTCTGTCAAGTCTCAAATGATATCAGCCTGATAACCTTTAGTTACCTTTGAAAAGAATCTCTGTCAAGAATACGTAATGATTCCATGCTTTAACTCTTTTACATCTTGCATGAAATTTATAGTCTGGAATGCATGCTGTATTAAATATACACAGTTCAGATTTCTCAATATTTTATCCCTGGTAAGGCTCTGCAACCACCTGTGACACAGAGCAAATTTATCATGCACAGAAAGAATCTGAAATTTTCCTGAAAGAAGTTGATTTTCCTTTTGCTCTAGGTATGAAAATGAATGTAAAGAGTTCTGTTATGGCTTATAGTAAATGTAACCGAGTCAATATGGAACCTGTAGTAAATATTATGATCTTCTGGTCACTTGGAATTTATTTGCTGAGCCTTTCTGGGTCAAGTTCCAGGATTCCAGCGCTTCATCTTTCATGAACTCTGTTATTTCTTGGTTTTTAGAAAAGAGCTCTTGTACACTAAAGTCAGGACAGTTGAAATTTTGTGCCACTGTAGAGAGCCAACCAAGAAATTCTGAAGCAACATAAATATGTGAGATGGGGGTTGATGGCTTACAGACAACTTTTTAAAAAATATTCTTTTTTAAATTTTTATCTTTAACCTTGTCTGTTTGCTTTTACATTCTTTAGAAATAAGTATAAGCATAGGGAAAAAGCTGAAAAATATGCTGAAGTTGATACTGCAATATTGTCTATGAAAATTTTACTGCTTCTATAGTCAAATTCTAATAAGTCAGAAAGACTGAAAAGCTGCTTAATTCCAAACATCTAGAAATGAGAGTTTCACTTATTGACAACATTGAATATGGACAGAAAAACAAGGAAAAGGATGTGTCACAGTGTGCTTTGTATTTTGCATGATAATTTTATGGTCTAATTCCTATGTTAAAAAAAATGAAACACAGATAATTACTCCAGATGAAGGAAGTGTTATTATTTTTAATTTACAAACTGGGAGAGCGAAGGCAGAGATCACATCCTCTAAAGTGACAAGAAACACTGTGGGATCCCTGCTTCAGTGTCCTGAATGCAGTACAAAGTGATTTCAACTCTTCACTGAAGATTTACTGAAGATTTTCAAGAATGAACATTTACTTTTCCTCTCAAACAAACAAACAAAAAAACCCCAAAAAATAAAACAAACAAAAAAAAAAAATCAAAACAAGGCAGTGATTGAAATAATTTCATTTTACAAAGAGAGATAAATCTAAATTCTGAACTTTACCTCCATATTTAGTTTGTGAAGTTTTCTAGAATGTGAAGAAATTAGAAAGTCAAAGTGCTAATATTGTTCCTTCCCTTCCAGGTTTTCTTTCGCTTTCTGTGTTTTCCAAAAGATTGATAGTGCAAATAAAATGCCATTATATAATATAAGTTTAATAAACATATTCACATAACAGAACATAGAGTGGCAGGCTGACATTGTGAGATGGATTTTGTTGGGAGTCTGCTTATTTTTGTTGTTATTGAATAAGGTTTTTTCTTTGTTTATTTCTATGTGATTATTTTTCAAGGTACAGAACATCTCAAGACAGAATATCTTGGCTTTATAAACTGAGGAGCAATTACTTTGCCCCACAAATTTACAACAGATTGAAAAAGAATGTACCTTTGCAAAAGGAAAAAAAAAAAAAAGAAAGAAAGGAAAAAAAGACACATTTTACCTCCACTTACATGTAGCTCATGCAAACCTGAACTGCAGCTCCAGGGCACAACTCAAGATTTGATATTAAAGTGTTTCATTTGCAACCAATTATGCTCAGGATTAGATTTCGCTGCTGCCTCGCTTAACAGTACAGTACCTTCATTTCAAACAACCTGATAGAGGTTTGTTGGCTTCTTTTTTTTTCCTCCCCTTCTCTCTCTTTTTCTCCCCATTTCCTGCCCCTTAGAACCATCTCTGCCTTCATCAAAACAATTCCATTTGTACTTATGAAAGCATTACAGCCAGTAAGCAGAGAGTACAGAATAAGCTTAACCATTGTAGCCCTTTTCCCATCTGAATATCACGAGTCTTGTATCTCACCATGGTGTAAGGTCTCTGATTACATCAACCTCTCCAAATTATACTGAAATGGAGGCCATTCAATTTGCTACAATCAGTAACTTTCGAAAGAGCCCTGCATAATTGATTTCACAGTAATATAGGCACAGGTGAATGAGTTCCTCAGCCTCGTTTATACAGTGTTTTCTTTCATTCCAAAGTGCACTATTCAATAGAAATCACATTTTTTTCCCAACAGTTGGCAGGTAAGGCTTTTGTCATATACAAAGTTGTGAGACAGAAAGAGAGAGCAGGGGGGAAAAATAGTGTAGAAATATGAAAATTGAAATGAACGCCCTGGGTGAAATACTAAATGCAGACATGTCTTGGGTGAAATGACTTCTCTTTTCTATGTGTCTGATCAAGGTGGGGAATGACAGACGGGGCACAAAAATACAGGATACAAAAATCTGTTGAAATTTAAATGTGGTCCGCAAGTGTAATTTTTTTTTGTGGGAAATGCGTGGGGTGGGGTGTGCACACAACTTCAAAGGTGAACATTCATGCAAGGTGGAAAATATCTGGGCTTATCAACTAAAGAGGCTATGGATGCCAGTGGTGGTGTTGGAATTAGAGAAAAGCTTTGGAAGCTGGGTAAACGCTGTGCCCAGGGACAATAAAAATGGGCAACTGCCTAAGCGCCAGCATGTGGCACCATCTCTGTCATTTACTGCCCTTGCATGGAGCCAGTCACACCAAAACAAGGGTAACAGTGGAAAACAAACAAACAAACAAACAAACAAACAAACAAATGGATAGATAGATAGATAGATAGATAGATAGATAGATAGATAGATAGATAGACAGATAGATAGTCAGATAGATAGACAGACTGACCCAGGTATCAAATGAGAAGCATTAAATTATTGGGATAGGCAAGACGGTTTAGGCTGTTGAAAATAAAATTAAAATAAAGCCCTAATGGATATTTGCAATGTGGAGACAAGGTAGGAGAATTAGATCAGAGTTTAGAAATGAAAAAAAAAAAAAAAAAAAAAGGTGTCCTTTAAATTGAGAGAAAAACAAGGAGGACATCTCCAAAAACAATCAATCCCATCTGCAACAGAGTTCATTTCAAATAATGATTTTGAGCTGTAAGTCTATACTGATTCCAGAAGAAGCCCAGCTAATCACGTCAGACTTGAGCTGAGTATATCTAAATTTAAGCAAGAGGGATCCTGTTTTGAAATGGATCCTGTGGTGAGTTTGGTGTGGTTTATACAGAAGAAAACATGGGAGTGGTGATACCAAAGGCAAACCAACAGATTAGGTTTCCTTCCCTCTGCATCTGTTGTATTCTTGCTCTCCCAATGTTCAGAGATCAACTGCAGGATTCACTGTTCTCATGAGAAGTATGTGTGCAGCAGAGTTTAGTGCGTGTGCGTATGGATGTGTGTGTGTACAAATTCACTGCAAAAACAAAGCTGTCTCTGAGCAGCCCCTTTCTAGGAAGAATGCAGCTGCCTCTGTACATTAGTACTCCCTTTTCTGAAGAATTAGAGCGTTTATGTGTTTTGTGCCATAGTTTGATTATAAAACACTGAGGAAACATGTTCACTCTATTCAAATCTAAGAAGCACTAAAGTTTATGCTGTTTAAATCACTTCTAAATCTCAGCTATTTGGATCTCTGAATTTTGTGATAATATTAACAGAGCTTCTGGTGAATCCCATTAATTTTTTTTGTATTGTTTAATTTTACATGAGTAAATATAATTACTCCTTTTGTCAGAAGTTCTAATACCAATTTATAATTCATGGAGTTAATTATGTTAACGAGGAGGTAATCATTTCTCAACTCTCTCCCCTGTAATTTTAAAGGATTTTGATTTTTTCCCCTCTCTCATTCTCACCTCTCCTTTTACAATTTCTCTTCCAGCCATGAAGTGGGAGCATACACAATTCATCTGTGATATAATTATTTACCATGGCAACAGTTTGTGAATGGGATTGTGAAGTTGCAAATAACTAAAAAGAAGCTTAAGTAAAACAGGCTGAAAAAATTATCCCTTTCAAAACAAGTGAAGAGTCCTTTGAGGTCAGGAAAGCTTTTGTCACTCCAGTATGTTAAAACAGGAGGAGGTGAAAAGCCTAGTTTGGGGGCTTTTGCTTCCTCCTCTGACAAAACCTTTGGTAAAATCTGTGAACAAATGAAGATAAGTACTTCACATGTGTTTGTGTATGTGCAAATTTGTTTTGGGAAGTGTCTGTGTGACTGACAATAAAGAACATTTCAACAGACTTGCAATGACAAGCCCTGAATCTGACAGTGCCTAGCAAGAATAAGAAAAGTTTTGAAAGATCTAATATTGAAAATTTATGGGAAAGCATCATAATTGTAGTGGTTGATTTTTGTTGTTACATTTCTCAGATTAATAGACAGCTCAAATTCATACTGATATGCAAGACTCTAATTTTAAAGTCTCAGAAGCAGATAGACAAAATCTATTGAAAACTGGTGCCATAATCTTTGTATTTTGCTTGAGGCTGCTGTTGACAAATCTTTCCCTAACACCCATCCTATTCAATAATCTATTGAATACTTTAGTACTGCTGCTTCAGAATCAAAGAAATCTATTGATGTTCTTCAAAGGCACACCAAGCTGCATATGAAAAGGAAAAATAACAACAAAAAACTCATCCAGATGCACCATGATTTACAGTTTACTCACCTGGGAGTAGAGTTAGGTGCCATATTTATCCTAACTCACAGTCATAATGATTGAAGAATCAAAATATTTCAGAGGAATAGATTAAAAAGCCATCAATGGAATTCATTGAATGTTAATTAACCTAGCAACTCTTTGAAAAGTCTCCTTCCCAGTTGGTGCCATGAAGGGGGATTTTGTAAGATCTCTGTCCAGCTTCCTCTAAGATCAGCCCTGATCTACCTCTGTCCTGAAGAAATGTCCCACTTTCCACGACAGGTAAGCTGAGTCCCAAACAAGAAATTATTTTCATTGACACCAGTAGAGCTAGAACCACAGCCAGTGAATTAATATGGAAAGAAATTTGCATAGAGAAACAGATTTGCTTTGAAAATCAAGAAAGATGAGTTGTGTTTCTTTTGGCAATTATGGTTTTTAAATGTTACTCCTCAATAGGACCCTTGCAGAACCTTCTTCTACAGAACAGAAGCCGAGGAGAAAGAACATTGATTATAACTGCCCTGTCTGCTCAGAAAACATCTGGAAACAATCCTGAACAACCTTAGACAGAGGAAAAACATACCATCCCCTGGCGCAGGAGCATGTGATGCTTGGTCTCCCACAGCTTTGTGGCATGTTGTTGGGCTTTCTGACAAGAGATGAGCTCTGACTGAAGATTTTACTGAACATGAGGCATTAATAAAATTTGGATATCAGCACTGGTTTTCTCTTTTCTCCCAACAGCTGAATTTGCCTGGTTTCTCCTCCCTTAAAGGGCCAAACAGCGCATTCCGAGTTCATTTATTATCCTATTTTATAAAAGTTATGTCCCAAATATTTTATTCTCACTACATCAGGTAGTTGAAAAGAGATTATTAAGAGGTGGATGAGTAGACAAATAGATAAATATACATTTATAAGAAATATTTTCAGTTGAACTTGAATTTAATTTTTTTTTTGATTGCATGGCGTCTTTGTTATCTTTGTGGGTGTTTTTAGGGGGGGTTGGATTTGTTTGTTTGTTTATTTGGTTTTTTTTCTCCTAACAACAGAATTCCTTTTTATTTTTTTTTTTTTTCTTGAAGAGTCACCTAAGTCGGACATAAAACTTGAGATTTTTGTTTAATCTGTGTCCATGGTAAATTTAGGGACTTTCATGGGTTAGAGTGGAAGTTATTACAGAATGGAAATTTTCCAGGTTCCAGTAAGAAGGGCTTGACAGTCAGATTTAAAGCTGTGTTTAGTTTGCAAAGGTGCAGGGAGGCACCTAATAGGATTTTCAAAAATACATGACCACTTTTGGACAGAAAATGAAACTACGAACCTAACTCTTCTAATTGTGTTTCTAGATCAACTTCATGTGGTTTTTTTCATGTTTTGATGCATTGTTAGAATAACACCTTCTGTTTTTACCGGTGAAATATTTCTGGGTTTCAAGCAATAATTCTGAGCACAATGAATTACATTTTTTGTGTCTGTGGGTAGAAGGTGTTTTTTCCGTGGATGCAAAAGGTGCTTGTGTACTGTTGGGCATAAAATTTTATAAGTATGTACTGACATTCATTTATACTCAAGGAACAGACACTGAAGAAACAAGAAATCAATTACTTATAAGTTTCCATGCAGAAATAAAAGGGAAAACAAACAAACAAACAAAAATTCCTTCCAAGACAGAAGAAAATGTCTTGCTAAGTTATTGCTTTGTGCCTCAGATTATGTTGATTTTGGTAATTCACTGTTGTGTGAGTGAACAAACTAGCTTCATTATAAAAGAAGAATGTGCATGTGTGTTCATGAGTCTTGCAGACTCAGTGTCAAAGAAAATGTGAAAGTTTACATGGCTTTCAGCAGTTTGCTGTGAAGCTATCCACAGGAAGAAATGACAGCACAGGTCCAGCTAAAGAAAAGAGATACAGCATTCAAATGTCAATATCAATACTGATTTAATTGCTGTATGTATATGAGAAAAAAATAACAAGCCTCTACCAACAAAACAAAAAAAATTTGCCTTGGAAAGGACACCTCATTGCCATAAATAAAAAAAAAAAAGAAAAGAAAAAAAGGAAAAATGCCTTTCCATGTCTTGGGGTTCTTTTCCATATACCAGCAGGACATCAGACACAGTTTTCTGACACCTGGACAATGCTTTTTCATTTCCATTTCCAAACATATCAGATTTATATTGTAAAGCAATGCAGCTTTTAAGATAGGAAGAAAAGATTCCTCAAAGACAAAGGTTCTTTATCTTGAAGTTAATGAGAAAAGTAGCAATAAGAAAGACATTTTCTGCAAGGGCACAAGACAAGAGGGAAGATCTTGAGAAGTATTTATGTGATGTATTTCTTTTTTAGTCGTGGCAAGACAACTGATATTTTGAGCTTCATTTTTTGTTCATGGGCCTTCATACCTATTTGAGCTGCTTTTTTGTTTTTTGGGGGTTTTTTTTGTCTCTTTTTTTTTTTTTTTTTTTTTTTTTGTTATTTTTAAATATTAGGACGAAGAGAAAAGTTTTTCACATACCTTCTTTATCATTTATTTGGAACTTCCATATATTTGAGTTAATGCTTTTACAAGCTTCATATGGATATTTTATAATAAAAGTAGGCTCCTTTTCATGGTGCCTTCTCTAATGAGTCATTCCTCCTTCCTTTATTTCTCATTTAACTCACCCGAGGGTCATAAAGGGATCAAATCTATCTCTGTGGATGTTTCTAGGACTTCAGGCTGCTCTTTAAGCTCAGTACTTCCTGCTCTTTAATGTGTATTGCCCATCATTACAAGCTTTGAAACATTCACTACTTGCCTTTACTAGCATATGTGGAAAGCTCTAGAAAAAAAAAAAAACCACATTAATTATTTACCTCTTTAACAAATGTGGATTTCACTTGCAGAGGTGTTAAGTTCCAGATGCTAATACTGGGGCAAACACAATACAACAAGCAAAATCAAGGCTCATCAGTTTCTAGTATCCTTTCTACCTCATAGTCGCAAACACTTGAACAGTCTTGTGTTTGATGGAGAGAATTTTCCCAACCTGTCCCAGTATTTAATCCAAATTGCTTGGGCCAAAGCTCTTTCCTTCTCAAACCTTGCAAATTCATACCAGCAAAGATGGGCACTGTGGCACCTAAAGTGTTAATCAGATGTGTTTCTCATGAGAACTCTTTCTTTATATCATGTAAGTATGATGGATGGATGGATGGATAGATAGATAGATGAATGGATGGATGGATAGATAGATAGATAGATAGATAGATAGATAGATAGATAGATAGATATGTAGAACACATCACACAATGGAAATAACCCCAAATGCAATAACACACCAGCCCTTAAAGTAAAGTTTAAATCCATTTCTTTGCCTTGGTTGTTTGCTTAAGTGAATTTGACCTTCCCTTCCCTCTAAAATCTTCCTGTTACTTGTGTTGTTATAGATTGTGGCATCTGTGTAGCATTTTCCTCTTCCTTATATCATGGCAACAAGCAAGTTAACAATCGATGGGTAACTCAAAAATGTCCTTTCTTTGGTGGCAGTGGATTTTTGAAAAGCATGTTGACATAAAATTTCTCCCTTACCACCTTTACAGAGAATTTTTACTAAAAATAAAAACAAAAAACCCCAAAGATTTGACTGCTGAATTAGTCATTGAAGATGAAAAAGAAAAGTTTACTCTCTTTTAATTTGCAGCCAGTGATGAACAGTAAATCCAGCCAACATTTCTCTTCAAAAGGCAAAATAAAATCCAAATAATACAGCCTCCAAATAATTATCAGCGGTCTGGCTGCACTGTCAGGGAGCAATACACAAGATTCAATTTTAACTAGAGATTACAGCCCAGCAACCTTTTAGCCCTGAGTGTCAGTCATGTCACCTTCTCCTGTCAGGAAGTGTGTCAGGACTCAAATGGGCAGGGTGAGCTGGAGGCAGTGCATTACCTCACCAGGGGCTGTGTCTCCTGTATTCACACCAGTCAGGAGGGAAAAAAAAGTCAGAAGTTTCCTGGCCCACTCATCCTCTTCCTCTTCCAAGTGGAAGCAGGCAGAGCCACTTCCCAGTGGGATGTTCCCTGGTGCAGCCTTTCTGTGACACCCAGGACTGTGACAAGGCTTTGCTCTGCTCCTCATGCCAGGGCAGGATGAACTGAACATTCCAGGGACACATTCTGGTGCCTGATTCCCATGGATCACCTTCCCTTGTGTTTTTTGGGTGAAGCACAAAGGCAGTTCAGTGTTTCCCTGGAGGTTGGGTTGCTGTGTCTGCTGATTGCTTTTTCATGCTGACGGTTTAGGCAGTGATTTCTGACTGGTTCCCTGCAGGAAAATTTGGCAGTGTGGTGTCTGTCAGGGCCAGTGTGTGCACTCACAGGTCCCAGAGTAAGAGTGAGGAAAAAGCCTGGGCTCCTGCAGCTCCTAATCCAATTGCTGACATAGGACTGGGGGGAGTTCATTCTCTAGAGCTGTCCATCAGCTGCTTTTCTCAGGAAAGGGAAATGGAAATAGAAATGGAAAGGAAAGAGGAAAAAGGGAAAAGGGGGGAAAGGGGAAAAGAGGGAAAAGGGGAAAAATTGAAAAAGGGGGGAAAGCGGAAAAAGGGGGAAAAGTGGAAAAAGGAAAAAAAAGAAAAAGGGAATTAAGGGAAAAAAAGGAAAAAAGAAAAGGGAAAGGGATAAGAGGGAATGGAGAGGGAGAAGGGGAAAGGGAGGATGGAAAAGAAAAAAGAAAAAAGAAAAAAGAAAAAAGAAAAAAGAAAAAATGAAAAAAGAAAAGAAAAAAGAAAAAAAGAAAAGAAAAGAAAAAAGAAAAAAGAAAAGAAAAGAAAAGAAAAAAGAAAAGAAAAGAAAAGAAAAGAAAAGAAAAGAAAAGAAAAGAAAAGAAAAGAAAAGAAAAGAAAAGAAAAGAAAAGAAAAGAAAAGAAAAGAAAAGAAAAGAAAAGAAAAAAGAAAAGAAAAGAAAAGAAAAGAAAAGAAAAGAAAAGAAAAGAAAAGAAAAGAAAAGAAAAGAAAAGAAAAGAAAAGAAAAGAAAAGAAAAGAAAAGAAAAGAAAAGAAAAGAAAAGAAAAGAAAAGAAAAGAAAAGAAAAGAAAAGAAAAGAAAAGAAAAGAAAAGAAAAGAAAAGAAAAAAAGAAAAGAAAAGAAAGGAAAAAAGAAGTTATAATTTGTAAGGAAGAGTTTGAGCTTTTTATTTTATTCATTTTTAATTGTCAGCATGACTGGAAATAGCTAATTGTTTCACATCTTAAGATATTGCTCTTCCAAGAGCTAGTTCACCGTATGCAACTGTTTAAAGCATTTGAATATGCTTTCTGTGTGCATGGTTTTCTGCTTCAGCGTCCTCCCTTGGCTGGCTTTTCCTAGCCTCATTCTTTATTGCAAAGGACATTTGCAATGAAAATGGGATCTCTGCTTCTTAACAGTTCATCTGCTCCTGCTGCTCATTTCCCCACCTGAAGTCACAATCCTCCACTTGTGACCTCACTGCAAGTTGCTGTGGTGAGAGGATTATGTTGTTGCGAATAGAGGTTTATAACTTCAGGAAGAGAATGAGCAGCCAGAGCAGATGGACTCCTTTGAAATGAAGATCCTGTGTTCATGCAAATGCTGTGAATGATAAAAGGACGAGAGGGAGAAGTGGCAGAAATTACACAAGTAGGATTGTTCCTAAATACAGAGCACAATTATTCCTTGTCCCATTCTGTGCCTGGAGCAGGGTTAATAGGAGAGACCCTGTAAGTCCTGGGGTGGTTCACAGAAGCAATCAGCATTTGCACACATTTTAAAGTAGCCTTCAGACAGCTCTGATATGTCCCTTACTTCTGCTGGTATCTGCCTGATATTTTGGGCGATACCAGATTTAAATCAGGGTGTTCTATTGAATGGAAAATAGCACAAATCTTTATAGCTTGAAATAAGGACCAATTACCACATCAGGAACTGTAACTAACTCACATACTTTGTGGCTCAGGCTCACACAAGAATGCTTAGCAGTGAGTCAAGATGGCAGTGAGTACCATTCCAGGAGAACTGTAGGGCGAGTTCCTCAGAAATGGGTAGACTTTCTGGTGAAGCAGTTCTCTAAGCCATGTTTCTAGGATGTCCTCAGCATTTTGTTTTAAAAATGTACAGCCTCACTCGATATGACACAGCGCCACTCCCATCCATTTGGTCGTGTCCAAGAAGCTGCATCAGCACAACTCTGAGCCTGAGGTATGAGTTCCACCTTTTCAGTAGCTGAAGCAGCAAAGATTGCTTCCAGTTGTAGACAGCTCTGGTGCCACAATTTGCATCCCCCGTTCCATGCTCATTGTGTGAATATGCCTAGAGACGTGCTTTTAACACAGTGCACAGCCTAATTATGCCTTTGAGAATGAAATGGCCTTCATCTGTTTAACAAACCATCAGATCCACAGCATCCTTCAGCCTTTCTGGGGACAGTGATCACCAAACTCAGGGGCTGCTTGTCACTGCCTGCAACCATCAATTCCCCTGAACTATTCAAGGCACACAAAAACACTGTTATTGGCACTTGGAGCAAAAATCTATGTTTTCTTATCTCCCAGCATGTGAGACCTAACAGGTTATCAGGGAAAAGGCATGAAATTATTCCGCAGTTGGGAATTGGACACAACGCAGTGTTCTCCCATTGTCTGGAGAGAGATCCACAGGCTTTCCCAGTGATCCATGGCTCCACGGGAGCCAGCTGTTAGTGTCAGGCTGCCTGGCTGTGTCAACACATAGGAACATGGAGCAAGCAGTGCTCACCTGTGACATTGTTCCCACTGCTGTGGCATGTGAGCCAGGAGCCAGACAATGAGTCTTCTTTCTGAAATGTTTGCCTGAGTATATCTCATTTTTCATCTGGTTCAAACTCAAAAGAGTGAGCAAGTAGTAAGTTTTGGAGACAAAGAAATAGACAATTATCTGCTCTGCAGCCACATAAGAAATCAGTTGGGGATAAGTCAGATAATTGAACTACAGTTTTACTCAATCATGTCACTATCCCTTTTCCTTCTCTTCTATTGCTTTTGCATATCATTTTCTACAGAAAGCTGATCCAAAAAAATCATTGATTGATGAAATAAAAATAAAAATGAAATGAGATTCTTGATTTAAGGAAGCTCCCAGAGCAATGACAAAGAGATAACTGCTATGCAGGCATTACACATATGTAATAATTATATATATGTATTCAATCTGATTCCTTGGATTTTTTTTTTTTCTTTTATTGCTTGATTTCATCTCTTCTGCCAACTAACTGAGACATTTAGACAACTTATATTACCTGGAGGATTTTTCAGGTCCTCAAATAGATCCTATGAAAGGCATACCCTTGATTTATGGAGAAGCTGAAAACTAAGTGCATTGTTTACAAGAGGGACTGACTGTTCATCTTTAAAAAATCTTTAACATGTTAACATCTTTAAAATTAATTTCTAAACATCTGTCCTTCCTCACTTTGTGAGTTTCTTGGATAGGGACAGATTTCTGAGAGGAAGCTGGGCTAGGAGTGAGCCCTAGGAGCACCTTTCTCATCTGTCCGTGGCATAAAAACACGGTATCAATCTAGGAAACAAATTAATAAATACAGAAATAAATATATAAATAGATCTACGCTAAATGCAACGCTGATAGGAAAAACTGAAGCAAAAACTCTGAAAGCAGCACTGAGAGGGAGGATGTCAGAAAGCTTTGGACAAAAGCACAGAGAGAGGAGTAGCTTCCATTGCTGAGTGGTGGGATGTGTCGGAACGCGTGACACTATCGCTGGATACATCAAAGAGTGCGTTGGAAACATCCCTGCTACAAAAGGGAACGCTGGTTGTGCATCCCTGAAAAGCAGTGGCATTGACACAAAAGAGCTTGTCAGAGATAGCAAAGGGAAGCGCCAGCAACAGTTTTGCACATGTAATGATTCCATCAGTACATTGGAGAGACGGGCAATAAAAATGATCAGCGTAGTGCTGGTCACATCATTTCACGCAGAGAACATTCGCTATGAATTTAGCCTCTTTTATTCCTGAAAAAAAAAAAAAAAAAAAAAACACCCTTGCAAACTGGCACTGATTGATACAGGGCGATCATTACTCATTGAACTGATGGCTGGGAAGGTCCATGAGGTCCACTGACCTGACCTCAAAGGAGCAATGGATTATTATCACAGTATCCAGCGGCCTCAGACGGGTGCAGAGCTTTGCTGGACTCTGCACATGGAAGAACTGTCATTGGGCCAATGAACTTATAATGGAACTGAATGAATTCTGGGAGATGAAACAGTCATGGTATCAGGGTAAAGCAGTAACCGAGTTCAGCCAAGAAACCAGTTTTTCTGTCCTCAAGGCCAGCATCTAAGTCAGAAGTCTTTCACCTCTTTATATTGTCATCATTATTTGAAGATATCCATCACTGAGTTCTGGCATAATGTTTCCACTGATTATTAAAGACATATTTAAGATATGTTTGGTTTTGGTTTGGAGGGGTAGTTTCTTCCCTTCCTCTTTTTTTTTTTCCTTTTTTTTTTCTTTGTGGGTTTGGACAATTATTTTTGTTTTCCTCAAGAAGATTGAAAACCGGTTCTAAAAGGTGGGTGTATATACTAGCAGATGCTTAGGAATAAAGAGACTTTCTACAAACATATTCCTGCTTCTTAAAATGTAGCTTTCAAATCTATGCTGTTCAAACAAAAGAGGAAAAGGAATTTAATGTCACATTTCTGCAGTAAAGATGGCTCAGTGAAAAGGGTTGCTTCCCAGCACAATACCTCAAAAAATTCTTCCATTCTCAGGATCTCTTTGTAGATGAAATGGCAGTTTTAAAGATTTGCATTAAAAAAAAAAAAAAAAAAAGCTGCTGGATAGTTCAGACAACTTAATTCAGATCTATACGTAATTGATTAAAACATATTCATTTTAAGAAATATAAGATAGATAATTTTGAAGATGTCCCTTAAAAGCATTTGTGTGTATTACAACAGTTTTTGCAATATAACTGGGAGTAAAAGTGTTGAAGAGATATTTATTCTTTCTCAATGACTACTGAAGCTCACAAATAATTGTCTACGCTTCCCTTAGACAATCACAGGCAATTTCAGTGGAATTTTATAAAGAAACCTAAATCTTATCAGCAATATTGAGTCAAAGTTTGCCAATATGAAGATTGACAAGATATTTTCAATATTTAAAGATTGAAAACACCAAAATGAGGAGCTATAATTGGAATGATGGTTGGACAACCAACAAATAATCATAGTAAAGAAATTAAAATCTGTTGTGGGATCTTGGGGGAAGGTCCTTTTTACCTAGGCCTATTAGGCTTGAAATAGTCTCTCAGGGAAGTTGAGAAAGTCCCCTAAGGGACTGGGGTGACATAGAGCACAATTACAAACAGCCTCCTGTAATATACAGTGCCATCTATTATACACATGGAAACACTTCCTGCAAAAGGAAGTCGTGCGGTGTCATGAGAGGTGTAGCCTACACAAAAATAAAAAAAAAAAAAAAAATAGAGAGAATATGAAAATGAAGCAAAAAAATTAAGGGATCCATAAAAGTTAAAAAGGGATTCTAGTATTTTACAAATGCAACTGAGAAGGAGATGATTAATTTTCCAATAAGGCAGAATATTTACCCTTTCTGTAACAGGCTGTTAGGACCCTACTTGAGCAAAACTGGCTACTTAGCCACATAACCTACGTTCACTTTAAATCAGATCTGTTGCTTTGTGCCTGGAATGATGCAGGCATATGTGCAAGAAGAAAAAAGCAATCAAAACACATGCAGCAAAAATAACTTCCAAGATTTGAAGAATCTAGAAATCTCTGGTAGTTACTGGAGCACTTTTTCAAATAATAAAGCCAATTTTGACATATGGCCGACTGCATTTCATATTTATTTGTTGTCTTTTAAATTTTTTTTAATTTTAATAATTACTTATCCACTCAGACTCCTAAGACTTACCAGGGTGGCTTTTCATGACCAGATTCCACAGAGATATCTAAGCATGACACCTACATCCTGTCTCACTCAATGACTTTGAGTCTGATTTCTCAACAGGCATTGGTTCTTTCAGTGCGTGAAGAGGAGTAGCATTTGGTTTCAGCTAATGCTTTGGTTATTTCCCCAGATGTTTAATTCCTTGCTCCTACGTGCCCAGATAAGAGTCCTTGATCCATAGTTATTCATGGAAGGTATCCACCTTCATAAGTATCCATCAGGAAAGGAGGTCCAGTAATGCCATATTAGCACACTGATGTCATATTAACACAAAATTTGGTTCCTTTACTTTTCCCTTTTTGTTTCTTAAGGGAAACATCCAGACATAAGTGGTATTGCTTTCCATTATAAAATAGATTGTTCTTATTGGAGTAACGAAAGTTCAGTGTGGGAATTTTCTGTTTACTCTTGGGAGAATCAGAAGATTATTGATAAAGGATCCCTTACACAACAAGAAAAAAAAACTTTGTTGCCATGAACTTTGATTTTGTGGCACTGGAAGTTATAGTTCTGCTGGGGAAAAACAAAACAAAAAAATCCCCAACCAACCAACCAAACAAACAAAAATAAAAACAATAACCCCCCCAAAAAAAACTCCTCAAAAAACAAAACCCAAAAAAAAAACAAAGAAAAAAACCCCAAAAAACCAAACCAAAACAAAAAAACCCAAAAATAGCCTCCCCACCCTCCCCCAAAAAAAAAAAACCTAAAAAAGAAAAAATAAAACCAAAACCAAAACAAAGAAAAATAAACTTTAAGAGCCAGCAAATATAACAGATTATTTAAAACTAATATTTGGGTTCCAGCTATAGTGGCTGAAGTGAGCCTCATAGTGTACTCGTGCAGACGTGGAGTCTCAGGAAAAGTTATGATGCTTGAGCTGAAGAACTTAATTTGCCATTTATAAAAAATGTAATAAAGTCTTGTTCTTGTCTCCTTTCTCAGCCCCTAAACCTGAGAAAAATACCAATACTGAAAAACATCATCAGAGAGGAAAAAAATCCCACCTCATCTTCTGTTGGAGATGATACTTGAGACAATTTCTGCCTAACCTCAATTCCATTTTTTATCACAGTAGAAAATGGAGCCAGATGGGAATGATAAAACTGCCTGTGCATTCACTTCGTTCAAAGCTAGTAGTTGCACTGAAAAGGATGCATATTTCTGTGTGCTCTGAGACATAATGCAGGTAAGAAAGAGCTCACAAAACCTCACAAAACCATGTGTGGCACTATTATATTGTCCAGGTACTGCACAAGGCTAGGTAATCTAATATGTGTGTGCATGAGTGGACATGTATGGAGGGCGCAAAAGGATAGGCACATTAAGCAATTTTTTGTGCCTGTTGTGATGGTAGTTTGGCAGAAATGTCATAAAAAATGGTGGGTGGAAAAAAAAATTAAATTCTTTTTCTTATTTACTCTATTTCCTTGATTTCAAACCTGTCTGAATTTTACCAGTCATTGACTTATTATTTGAGACACTCAGCTGTGCCTCTCTAGAGTTGTCTTCTGTCTTACCTTCTGTAGGATGTTAGAACAAAAGTGGTTCAGGGCTCTTGCCTCATTCACCCTGGCAGAGATAAGACACGGAAGGGGCTGCTTATTTAGTATTTAAAAACCAAAGGCTATACCTACCACTTCAGCAAAAAACAATTGATCACCAATAGTGAGAAAACATTGTTTAGCCACAGCACACAAACCTTGAGGGATTTATGAGCAGCTCCAAACTCACCTCTTGACTTCAGCTGGAGACAGGGCCACGTGCCTGAGTACCAGGATCTGACTGGCAATGTCCTGTGCAAATGAATTTAGAGATTTTCTCAGCTTGTATTCATATTCTACAAAAGGTAAATATCCCCCAATTACACCTACTTGGAGCTGAATTATCGACTTCAGCTTTGAAGTGCAAATGAGCTGAATGAAAACACAGGCTACAACATAGGAGCTATTCCTACTAGCTGATTTATGGTGCATTAGCTGTCTAGTAAGGAAAGCCTTCTATTGCTATGGATTTGTAATCCCCCTGTCCAATTATCCTGAAGATGAAGGCAAAATGCCATCCAGTGTATGAGGCAATCAATAGTGGTCATTTCTTAAAATTCTTTACTTCTCTTTCTTTCCAGCAATCCAGGTTACAGGGTCTTCTGTAAATTGCACTATTTCATGGTTTATCAGCCCTGCTGTTTCTAAGAGCCAGACTTAGGGACTACAGTTATGAAAATAAACTGCTATAAACAACCCTCCAGTACGTTAAATCTATTAGCATTTATGGAGAATGGAAACTCTTTAGAAACTTCGAATCACCACTGTCTGTCTGTGTAAAAGTGATCTCTCACTAAATAAATGTCAGGAAGTGGAAATAATAAAATATATTTTTATGACTTTTTTATTAAAATAAATAAAGATATACATACATGAAGTCATACCATATGAAAAATTCAAGCACTCAATTCTCCTGTTACCATTTGCTAAAGAGCACTATATCTTCATGCAGTACTAATTCCAAATCTCATCTGAAACAGAAAAGGAACCCTCTCATTTGCCAAAGCATCACATCCACTTTTTCCACTCTTCTGTTTTCAGCATTTATTTTAATCAGTGGGAAACCTCTCAGCCTCAGCTCTCTATTACAATATCAACTCTTTTTGCTGCCTCCTAGAACTTCCAACACAGAGAGTTCAGTTTATTTGGAAAATCATGCTTAGTTCAAGAAATGACTGCATGTAGCACATTAACTTTGTTTGCTGCATTTGTGTTCATGTGTTTCTGCCCATATCTAACTGATAAACAGATATTTCTTTCACTAAAGAGATGGCTAAATAAAAATACAATAATTGAGGTTCATGTTATAGGTGAAATTGGAGGAAGCAGCCCCCAACATTCATAACCAGTAGAAATTAAGTTATTACAATTATTGCAGTGAATGATAATAGGAGAGAATTGTAGAATGGTTTGAGATGGGAAGCACATAAACCTCATCTATTTCAACCCCTCACCCCCTGCCATGGACAGGGAAGATCTCTCTCATTCTCAAGCAGATGTATAAATTTTGGCAACTCTATATGCTATTCCCTCCCTAAATTGCTAATTTAATGCTAAAAACAAAGACAATGAGGAATGGCTGCCTACTGTGCTGATATCTAGTATGTACATCTGTACATCTTATCTGAAATAAGATAAAAAATAATTACATCATTTCTATCGAAAGGAAGGCAGCAAGGAACTAAAGAGTCACAATGAGCAATAATATATTTTTTAGGAATCAATACCAATGTCATGATTGGACAATGGTCTCCGAAGGAGTTTCAGTCTGTTAAAAATATCTAATATGTGTTATGGATTGATTTGGGATCTTTAAATGGTCATAACCTTGGTTATTTAAATTCAAATAGATAAGATCACAGTGGCATCTGGAATCGGAAATATTGTACATAATTTTAGGCCACAATGACAGCTGCTATGATATTTTCCAGTGGGGTAAATAATCTGTGTTTGACGAAATCTAGATAAATCAATGTTCAAAACTGTCTTAAATTCCAGCTTTCTTTGTTCTGTATGAGCATGTCTAAAGATATTATAGACTATGAAGTAAGGAGAATGCCCTGATTGACAGAATAACATTTTCCATCACTGGGTTTCTGTTATTTTTGCAATCAAGGTACAAGTATAGTTTTCTCTATATGTATGTATATGTATATATATGTATGTATATAATATGGAAAGTTTTCTAATTTATTAACAATTTTCAATCAAAAAGGTAATTAATGAACTAAAGAAGATTTTTAATCTACTTTATAAATTAAACCCCAGAATAATTGTAGACATTTAGCCTCTGTCATGCAGGAGATCTGGAGGTGTTCAAGGCATCAGATTCTGTTATCAGAGTCCTTCTTATGGGCACTAATATACATACAGTGTTACCTGAGACTCACAGGGCTACCTGAAATTCAATTTTAGTGAGTGATACTTGCATTTTCTTGAGAAATATACCATACTGTTTGGGCTCAGTCCAGAACCAATTATGTAGGTACAACAGAAACACGGTTATGCCATTTCCAGGAGAATTTTTATCTGCTCTACCCTATAAAGCTTTTGCCTAACTTCAAAGTTCAGATGTTACTTTGTAAAGGCAGAATTAATTTTCTTGATTGCTAATCCATCACCACTAAGTATGATGCATATGGTATCAAACACAGGTATTTCTGCTATCATTAATTGTGGCACATTGTCACAACCGATAAGGAAATGCAATATGAGAACAAGAAAACAGTCGCTGGATTTGGCAGCTTACCCTTGTTTTCCCAGTCACCATGGCAGGTACCAAGCGAAACCCTTAACTCAGGAGGGTGACTGCATGAATAAACGAGGAAAAGAAACTCAGGACTTGGAGAGCATCAATCATTCAGCTGTGTTGTCTCACACTCTGTTTGCAGTGCTGTTGTTCAGTGAAAGATAAAGATGAATAGGTCTGAAGAAGGAGGGGTGTCTGTAAAGCGTCCTGATGCTCAGGAGCAAAGACCTAACTTTTGGCCCTGAGGATTCTGCTGGAGAAAAGGAAATTAACATGTTCTTGTTAAAAGAGAAATCAAATTAAGAATTGTGGTTTAAATGACAATAAATTACAGCTGAAGCAATAAGTATCATGTGACAGACAGGAAAGAAAATTAGCACAACATAAGTTAGCAGGGTAGAAAATATCTGGGCCCAAGCCCAACAGCAGGTTGGGTAGAAATACTCAGGTAAGGAGGAAAAGAATTATCTGATTGTGAGAAAGTAAATCATAATATGGAATGCTAGGGAGATCTTCTGAAAAATAAAAAAAAGGATCAACAAAAAACAAACCCCAAAACTGTCCTGTTTCAGTTTGTTTTATGGGGAGAGAATAGAATCCCTGAAATAGCTGTGAATTACAGATTTAATCATTTTATTATTAAATAAAAAAAGTCAATGGAGATAGATCCTTTTGTGATTGTATAGATGTTCCCCACAGTATCTCCATAATATGGCAAGCTTATAGAAGCAGGGAGATAAGGAGTGAATTCCATATTTTAAAACCAGTAGAAGCTATTATTATTATTATCTTTACTGACCCCCAGTATAATGCAGACCTAGAGTAGCCCATCATTTCTGCATTAGATGAAGAACGAGTGTTAAAAATTTTTAGGTAGTGCTGCAGCCCACATTGCACCACAGGCAAGGTCCCAATAATTCATGCAGGCATCTTAAAATGCTACTGAAGTGTTCTCCAGCCCTAGCTGGGAGACAAAAAAAGGAAAAAAAAGTTATTCAAAACTACCTTACCCCTTCCCATTTGCTGCTAAACTGCAAGATGAATGTTGCATCACTCAGTAGCACAATGTAGATTTTTAACTATTTTGCATTGCTGTTGCTTTTACTGTTAAGGCAAACAATCTCAACACGCAGACTCTGGATTAGGTTACTTTCTTTTTTCTGGTTTTACTAGATGGTAGGTCTCCTAAGGTTATGTTACAATTTAGAACTGAGACATGGAATTGGCCTGGCTCTCCTGACTCGCTATAAATTTAGGTATTTTTTAAACTCTGTTTAGCTTTTTTCTCCATTTTTTCTTTCTAAATATGGTCTTATTAAATCAATTCCTGACATTTCAATAAAAACCAGGAGCAGACCAGCAAAATACTTGTTCCTATTCCACACTGAACTCTGTTCTGCAGACCTGCACTCCTTCAGCCCTATATTTTCAAGGGGCAAATTGCAGGTCTCTGCACTGGTGGCTTCCAGAGTATATTTCCCACTCTCCTCCTAGGACCCATGCTTCTTATTTCTCTGTTGGTTAATGCTAAACTATTTTGCTATCGCAAATCATTCATGCTCATCCTTCTGTAACTTTATGAATCTTCAGCTGCTTCATATATCTTAATTTAAGTGAGCTAAAAATAGGTGTTCTGGGATGAGGAAGCAAAATAGATGTTATAACAGTGCTGTAATAATAATAATATAGTAATAAAGCAGCCATCAAAATAACAATAAAAAGGGGTAATATTTTCACTATTTAAATGACACTTAATAGATACTGAATAGTAAACATAAGATACATTATGTGGTTTATACTTTTTCTGACATATTTTTAATTCAGGCATTTTAAAATAGAAAGTGTTTAAATGTATATATATGTCTGCATATATACAAATTTTTAAATAATATATAAATATAGAAATGAACAAACACATTCACAGAAACACAGAATTGTTTGGTTAGGAAGGGGCCTTAAAAATCACATAGTTCCAGTACTAACTAAGCTAGAACTAATTCACAGAAGCAAAACCACACATTCAAATAATACTAAATTTATTCAAGTCACTTTTTAAAATCCAGCGTTATTTTCTGGATCTCTCACATATGTTCTGAAGCAGATAAATATCTTTAGATCCTTTAGCAAGATCAGAAATATATCCAACATATGCATCATGTTGAGATGCATTCTGCTCCACAGAGGAATTTATTGTGGAAAGAATGAAAGTTTCAATTGGTTTTAGACAGGAATGGCTTGCAAAGTCTGGTATTAACAACGTTGAAAAGTAACCAGGAAATCCCCACCACACTTAATTTTCTTTTGCACAATATTTTACTTAAATTTGAGCTAAGAGATGACCACAGCAAAGGAGAAGGAGCCAATAGGGAGTTTCTGAGCTGCCTCGTGCAGCCAAATTCATGTTGTTACACATTGCATGATGTAGGTGTATTTTCACATGCATTTACATGGGGAGAGCAGAGGGGCTGCTGCATCCTTAATAAATCTGAATAAATGGCCAAGTGCGTGGAGGACTCGGCAAAGCGATAAACTCAGAACTGCTTCTGGGGTGAAATGACCGTCAGCAATTTGAGTGCTGGCCCTCTCTGAAAAGCCCTTTCATTCATTGGCATCTTCAGGCTTGGATCAAGCTCGCAGCAGGGAAGCACAATTCGGCTATCTGAGCGTGCGGGAGGAATTCGGAGGGAAGGAGCTCACGGAGCCCGGCTGGCGTGTGGCCATGTGCTCTGCAAGTGCCCCCGCCCAGCCTGCCCTGGCTCTCACAGAAAGATGAATAGAAATGGTCGCGGGAGGCCAAGGCCACCGTTTTTGGGCGACCCTGTAAAGCAGCCCTTCCGCCAGCCTCATGTGTCATGTGCACGCAGCGATGCAGATAGGCGCCAAGACAGGCTTTTGTGTAAACTTAATATTGTTGCAGCCTACGAAAAAAATGTAATGTGGAGCAAAGCACCCTTTTTAATGCGTACTAATTAAAGTGGGAAATTACCAAACATGAATTCACTTACCACTTCATTTACCATGTTACACTATAGATCTGGTAACCTTTATATTCAATAATAAAATCTGTGACTAATTCCTAAAATAAACTCTGAAAACAAAGGCAGTTATTTTCTGAAAGCTAGCATATGCTGGAGAAGTACATTAATAGAAACTGTTTCCAAATTTCTTTGGAATATGTTAAACCCTGTTGGCCTGATCCACCTCCAGTGCAAACTGGTTTCTTCCTTGTGACTTTAAATTAATTACTACCACTAGGGATTTGGCTTTTTGCACCCTATGTTTTTTTATTCATTTGTTTGGGGTGTTTGCTGGGGTTTTTTGTTCATTTATTTTTTCATTCTTCTTTCTTTTCAGGCAGAACACTTCTTCAAAACAAACATATTTAAATCTCTCAGGAAGTCCACACATGAATGTTAATGTATTAAAATAGAAAATTTTTCCATCTTTTCTTATATGCTACATGCATGGGAGAACAAGGGCCTCCTACAGGTCTTCCCAATTCCATGAAAGTCTATGTTAGATTATTTTCAAAGTTATGGTGGCATGAAAAGGGATTTTATAATTCTTCATCTCCTGAGCGAATTTGTCCCTTGCCTGCTATACAAGGATTTAACTTCCTGTAAGCATTAAATGCTCTCCCCTTACTGCAACTGAAGAGCAAGGAGGACACTTTGATTCTCAACCTCTTGTCTCACCTCTGCTCTGCACAGAAGTCCCTTCCTTTCCCTTTGGGGTACCCATCAAAAACTGTCCCACCTCATCAGCAATGCATTTCTTGAATTGCAAATAAATTCCAAGTGTGTTTGACATAGGGTGGAAAGCACAAAGAAAATGACAAAATAAGACAAATTGTAAACAAATGTGACAAGCTGAATAGAAAATGAGAAAAACAGGTGCAAAGCTGGCATGGCCTTGCATGAATATTACTCACAGCAGAGATGAGAAAATGTCTGATTCACCTCTTTTCCTCCCCCCTCATCCCTTTTTCCATTCTTTTTTCCCACTAGACCTGAAAGCTGTCTAGCTCACTTGTCAGCTAAGGTTGTGCCCAGTGTTTGTATGCTGCATAAACTTTGTTTTTCCTGAAAAAAACCCAGGTTTTTAAATCCCACACATCAACAAAGCTGGGCAAAGAGCTACTGTGAGGAAAAAAAAAAATAACTATTCCGCAGTGTTGTCCCAGTATAATTTTGAAGTATGCCCAGTTCCTTTAGTCACCAAAGACCATGTCCATTTTAGCCTGCTAGGACACTTCCTGGAGAAGGAGAGCCTTGGAAACTTCAAAGTATTGTTGAATCTTATCTGCCTTACTGGGGTAAAATATTCCTGGATGGTTGTAGATTCTAAGTCATCTCCTATGGAATTAAATATGGAGATGTGCTGATGTTTTCCAGTTTAAGGGGATTTTTTTCACATCGAGTGTTTCTTTCATCCTAAATGACAGTCACCACATACATAAATTTTAATTGTGTAGTTACTGCTGGTGGTAACATTTTCATATAATTTAATTTTTCACTGCCATCACTTTATGAAATATTTGATGGTGTCCTACTGCACTGTATTGGCTCCATATTGGCTCCATCAGTAAGGCAAGTAATATATGTATATATAGTACTACTACATAATATATATATTATGAATAAGAACAATTTCAGAAATTTAGTACAGTTAAAAATGGAAGACAAAAAAGAAAATGCTGAAGTAAGGTTTTGGCTGATTGACTCATTATAGAGTTCTTTTCAGTCGTTACCAGTTTACACATGGATGGAAAAGGGGCAAAGAATGAGATTTGAACATAAAAAATTCTATAGAAATTATATAAAAAAATGTTTGTATACAAAATCCTACCAAAAATTTTACATTGTAAATTATCCAAAAATTTATTATGGAAATTTTTGGCCTTATGAGCATGTTCTTCATGTATATTTTTAGAGTCCCAAGAGAGAAAGACTTTTATTCCCAATCTGTAAACAGTTCACCTTGCAGCAGAATTCTGTGTCAAAACAAAAATCATTGACTCAAAATATTCTCATTTCAAAGGGCATTTCAAATAAGTGTATAATTCCATGCTATGTTTGTACCATGCCCTGCACAATGACCAGGCTTGTAATGGCAGCATTGTTATTATTAAATCATATTGTTTCTTCTAAAAACTTTCAGACATTCATGTTCTGATACCAGCAATTCTTGCACTGAACCCTCCTAATTGCATCAGCTTTTGTGTGGAGATTAATCTTAGGAGTTAATATATCTCATTTCTGGAGTCCAACAAACACTGTAAAAAATCCTATGTGAATTTCTACCTGAATTAATTCTCTGACACTCAATTTTCTATGAATGTTCAAGACACGGAGTTTTCCTGCCAGGAATGTGTTTATCAAACACTTATTACTTCTGGCAGTAGTAGTTTTAAAGATGCAAATATTTTCAGTGAGATATGCTTGCTTTTTTACCCCGTCAAGAAGACTGTATTAATATTATGAAATTTCTCTGACCAACTGCAAATAAGTACCCCATTTAAACTGCAGAAAGGAAAAGAAAAAAGAAAACAACAAAACCAAATGAAACAAAACACAAGTGTCTCCACAGACATGCTAATAATAATAAAAAAACAGGCCGAAAAGTCTGTCAGATAGCAAATAAATCTGAGAAGGCTGTGATCTGCTGGGAAGTAGAAGGAAGCTAATTTGTCAGACAAATGATTTGTTGTGAATTGCGCTGTTATCTCTGTTCAAGGGGAATGAGCCTTGGTTCTGGAAGGTGCAGAGCCAGTCCTGCCAGTTTCTAAACAGTCTCAGGTCCCATTGTGGCAGAATATAAATTTTTTTCACATGCAGACCGATTTTGATGAGAGGCAGCATAATGTCCAAGAAAAGAAGCCTGCTTTCCCTTCCCACCTCCACCACGGGTCTCCTTCATGACCTTGGGCAGAACACTTATCCTCTCTGGACAGCAATTCCTCCACCTGAAAATTGGGCATGATACTATATTTTTAAAGCTCTTTTGGACCCAGAATGAAAAATGCTAGACGTTATGATTATTATTATATTTCATTGCTGACATCTATTACTGAGTATGTATTTCACAGTGACAGATATCACAGTATGTATATTTCTATAATGACAACTATCACAGCACGTATATTTCTGGGATGACAACTACCATATTAGAGTGTGTATATTTTTGGAATTAAAGCTATAACAGCACAAATTGTTCTAAAACTATACTACTAATTGCCATATACTTTTCACAAATACATGGTGTGCTGTTATATGTAATCAAATTGTACTTCTTGTTTCATTTCAGGTACATATATATATATATAATATAGGTGTATATAAATTGCAATACATATTCCATGCTGTTTGACATCCAACAAATTTCTCTATCCTAATAAAAAATTCCATGCAAAGCAATGTCTAGCAACAATGTACAGAATTGTATGTACTATGAAAGACTTTTAATGGCTAACAATTCAGCATGAGAGTATCAGTGAAGTCTTTCATGGCATGTAATAGAGAGTTAAACACTGCAATCTGCTCTTCAGACCAATATCCAGTATGTAAAGGAAATGCCAAGATCAGTCAAAATCCTAGAGGGTTGCTTTCTTTCTTGTTTTCTTGCCAAAATTCACACACTCACATGTATATACATGTATGTATGTATGCATGTATATGTGTATGTACATATAAAAAATAATACCATACAGTCAGAAGGAGAAATCAAGTCCTTGTAAAATAAAAAAGGAATTGTTCTCACAGTGCAGTTCATGGGAGGATTATGTACAGCTGACTGCTTGATAGAATGCTGGCTTATTTTTCAAATTAAAAATTGCTTAAAAGCTTTAATGTACTCTGAGTATGTTTTTGGATAAGTAAAAATGGGAAATTTTATTTAAAGTTCTCAAAATTGTAAGACATATTTTTCAACATCTGGTAGTAAGTCAATTGACTTGATAAAATTTCACATTTAAGAAAGACTAAGCTCTCCCAAAGGAATTTGTTCTTGTATCATGGAAAACCTCCGGGCTGAAGCTTATTTTGGACCCTGGTTACAGCTTAACAAACATATGCAGTGTCTAAAATGCAGGTGCATAAATTCCCCAATTTAGCAAGAAATATATAGTAAAGTGAGGCTGAAGTTCCAGTTTTCTCAAGACCTTAAAATGAGATTATGGAGTCAGGCAAAAGAAAAGCAACCAAAACCCAAAAACCAGTTAAATTAATAATTTGTTCTTTTTTACTTTGAAAAACTCTAGTGGTCTGAAAGCATGAAAAAATATGTGATTTTTTTTAAGTGTCATTTAATTCACCCAGTTTAAAGCATTGATTCTTTGCCCTTTCAGTTCCATAGAAAAAAAACTGATTTAATGTCAAGGACTTTCAAAAGGGAAGTTCTTTCAGTCACTCAAGCTTCTAAGGTCAGTTTCTTTAGCCCTATTAAGTGTAAAATCTCCTTGCAAACTGTGATATTAATTACTACCCACTTGATAGTTAATTTTTCCCCATGACCCCTATTGTCTGAGGCAGAAATACTTCAATGCAATTTGATCTCACATCCAAGCAAGTGCTGTGGCAGGATGGAGGTTTGCCAGCCAGCCTGCTGGAGAAGTCTCTGCACATCTATGGTTATCACCTTTTTCTGAGGATAAAAACCAGCCCATTACCCCTATTGAACATCTGGATTCCTGTCTTTGACAGTAGTGTGGGACCAGGTTCTCTGCTCACACTTCTGCCTGTTGTTTCACTGCTGCTCACGTGGCACCAGTATCACTTGGGGTTGTGTTCCTGCGCTTTTCACAATGTTGTGCTCTTAACATTGCCTCTTTAATAGGGAAACTAACATAATTAACCAAAATAAAGCTTTCTGCTTACAGACATGGAAGAAAAAACACCCAGTAAAAGTTGACTGAATTGTGAAGAGTAGTATTACCCTCTGTTGTACCCATAAGAAAAAAAACATGTTTTACCCAAGGCACAGTCTTGTACTTATTAGTATTAGTTCCAGAACCACTGCTAAATCAAGTATTTTGAGATGCTAGTCCATGAATAATAATGCCAGAGAAGTACAATAATTAATAGAACATGAGGATATTCCCTAAAGAGCATGAGTGGCATTGCAAGAGGTATGCATGCCTGTCCTCTGAAATTTGTCTGCTACGGCCTCTTGAACTTTGATTTTGAAAGGTGGGGAAGAGGTGAAATGAATTACACTTCATTAGCAACATTGAGTAAATGGAGGCCCCTCTTCTCTGGAGAAACAGTCTTTAATTGTTAAATTCCCACAATTCCCCCATGCACATCAAGCTGGATTCGCTCTCGTGCTGTGACTGAGCTCAGGTGATGTTTTTCATTAGCCATTCCTTCTCTTGACCCTGATGTCATCATTGTTATTGTTATTTATTAATTTAAAGTGCCTCCTTCTCCCCTGGATCGCAGGCATTTCACGCAAAACTCATATCCACTAAGTAAATATTAGCATAATGGTAACAAAACAAACTTTTCAAGAATATTTTGTATCAATTTATCACTGATGGGCCGACATCCCTGGAGGCTCGGGTCTGCTTAGTCTGCTAGCAATTACAAGAGAAAACAAGCTCCCATTGCACATACCTCTCACCATTCTGACTCTAACCTTGACCTGGAAACGACATTTTCTAGGGGTGAGAGGATGTCCTAGCCTATTCATTACTTCTCATGCCTCCTCAGACAGGCGGAGGAAAATCATTCAGTTAGTGATGATCTTAGCAAGCAACAGTATATTAGCCAAAATGAAGAGTAATTCAGGGTAGCAGGGGAAAGCAGGACAGACACCAAAGTAATGAATTTCATGCTCTCCTTCACCCACTGGTGTACACAGTGTGGTGATGCTCAATCAGTCACCAGATTTAAGAAGGGATTATTTTTAACTCCCCTAGGAATTTATATCACCTTAGGAGGACAAAGGTAAAATGGAAATTCCTAAGGGATTTGGTTTAGTTCCATTGTTTGTTGTTTATTTTGTTGTGTGTGTGTGTGCTTGGTTTGTTTTGGTTTCAAAAGTAGCATAAAGGTTTTATATAAAATTCTCTGTTGAGTCAATTACCACATTGAGTGGTCTGTAGATTGTGTATGCATTCCTTGGTCACTTTTGCTTTTTATTTCTTCCGATTCTTTGAAACAGCTCTGAGAAAAACTCCATGCAAAACTGAAATAATTCTAAACCAATTGAAAGCATCTCTAATAAAAACACTTGGAAGATGGAAGAAATTTAAGGAAGTGTCTTGTCTTTTTAATTTCTTTCTTTGGTCTATTTTCTGCGGTAGTGTGCCTGAAGATCAATGTGTCTTGGTTCTCAGTGCGAAAAGCCTTCTGCCCACAGCTCTGTCAAAGAGAACTTTAATGATCAGCCTGGAAATCCTAGAGAAGCTACCACCCATTCCAAGGGTCCTTGCAGTAGAAAACAGCACCACTGCTGCCATTTATTCTCAAATTATTTTATTCACAATCTGTTATGGCGTCTTTGCATGGTGCGATGGTATGGGAAGCGCTCCATCTTTCCCTTTCAAATACCACCACGAAGAATTCACACTGACATACCTCTGCTTTTAAAAAGTGTGCCTAATCTATTCCAAGAGAATATTTTGTCCCCAGTGTCACTGCTACTGTGACTGAGGCTTTGTGGGTTTGGCAAGTTCAGTAATCTGTCTGAGATACTGTGGAGGTACCCAGGCATCTATTTCTTTCCAATTCAGACCATTTCAGTTTAGCTTTAGCACATTTCTATATCACATCAAATGTAAAGTAAAGCAAATGCATTAAAATCTTGGTGTGGAGCCATCTTCATCTTTCCGGTTGTCTGACTGTCCATGTCTAGCTGAGCCCATGAAAAAGCTCAGATTGGCATTGAAAGTTGTTTCAATTGCTCTGAAACAACATCATTCAGTCCAAGACAGTTAAGAAATGATTGCTATGTTTGTTTGTGTGTGTGTGTGTGTGTGTGTGTGTGTGTGTATGCGTGTGTGTGTGTCTGTGCCAACGTTTTGCAGCACAGGTGGATTAACAACAAAGAAAACACCCAAGCAAACTGACTAATATATTTCTCTTTTTCATATGTTTCCTGCACCATGGTATGGTACCAAGAAGTATTGAACAATGAGCTGTGTGGTTTGAAAGAGCAAAATTCCCATTTTACCCGTGTAGGAAGTAGAAACCATTAACATTTGGATTTGAATGTACCCAGGCTGCTACAGAAGCTTGGCAGTCACAAATATCATGCTGCCTAGAGAATCAGAGACCATGGAAAATAATTGGAAAGATAAGTACTTGGTTGTGTGAAAGCAAGAGTGAAGAAATCTGCATTAGGAGACCAGCTGTGCATTAGGTGTATAATACAATACAGAATGACATAAATTACCATAGCAAACAAATGGACACTCAAGAAGCAGCACATAGGGGAATGTGTATAAAAGAAAGGCTGGGAGTCCAGAGAGTGTTTGCTGTGGGAAATGTT
Source organism: Ammospiza caudacuta (assembly GCF_027887145.1). Classification (NCBI taxonomy): domain Eukaryota; kingdom Metazoa; phylum Chordata; class Aves; order Passeriformes; family Passerellidae; genus Ammospiza; species Ammospiza caudacuta. The sequence continues at coordinate 81,795,923 of NC_080632.1, read as the reverse complement.
TTATTAAAAAAAAAAAAAAGAACAAAAATAAACCCCAAACCAATCCCTCTACACACAGTTGTTTTGGGTTTTTTCTTCATTACAAGCACTTTTTTTTTTTTTTTTTTTAATCCTATATACTTCCAATATTTCTATGATGTGATAGATTTTTTGTTCCTCAGTACTAGAAAAAGTGTTGTATTGCTGAAGTTGATGTGTGTTAGTGCTAACAGCCCTAGTTTCTGATATTTCTGGGCTGGGGGGAAATCCTACTACTTTAATCTGGAGGTCTTCCAAAGCCTGGAGGGACTTTTAAATTATTATTAAAATCTATCAAATGCTAAAATACAAAATAAGGATGGTTATTTCTGTACCAGATCAGTAGGAATTTTGTGAAATTTAGAGAATTGTATAAACAAAGCATAAATAGAAATTTATTTGACTATTTTAAAGCGGAGTAGAGATATCTTTGTATAAAATGTATATATCTTAGAGAATTAAGAGTTAGCTTTTATCAAACTTTAAACATGTACAATACTGTCTGCACCTTAAGTCATCGTGCCTTACAGCCAGTGAACAGAATTATGTGCTTCACAGCATATTTTAGGACCTTGCTTTAAAATGAGAGGAATCATACCTTGGATGTGATTACCTCTCTCCATTTGCTATATAGAGAGCATGCGGTCACTAGCTCAGATGAAAATGTCTGCTCTGAGTATATCTATTTAAAGTCCAATGAATCACACCTGAAAGTCTGAATTCACACAACTCTTAAGTCCTTTGAATTCTTCATGTTCAAATACAAACCAGAGCCTTGCTGCCAGGTTTGCTGTGTGTGTTGTGCAAAGCTGACTGGTACCCAATTGATTCTCCTCCTTATTCGCTGGTCTCATATCCTTCCTTTCTTAAGAAAAGAATGTAAAAAGGGTGAATGACAATCTTAGCAATCAATGGTCAGGAAATGCTCTCAGTGCAAGAGGTGAGGACCCCCTGTGCTATCCTAGATCAGCATTCTCTGTGTGCTGACAACATTATAAACTGTGAAACGTTGCCACTTGCTTGAAAGTTGGATTAGGACTTCTGTGAATGTTTATTTGAGGGGGATTCTGGAAACACTGTAGAAAGAGGTGGTGATAAAATCTGTTTATGCAGCTTTTCAGATTTTGTAATCACGGTTCCTTTACATCAAACCCAAATTTTCTAGTGGAGAACAGAACATATTCTGTCGGTTGGCTGAGATTAATTTTGAAGAAGGCAAATTTGCAAATCCCTAGGAATCCACACCATGTACCAAACTCAACTGACAGCACACAAAAGAAAGCCCCACCCAACCAAAACCCGATAGTTTATTAGAGGTAATTTTCACAAATTTTCATCTCATTTTCATTATTTCTGAATATAAATCTATTTAAAATAGCACTTTTTCTATAGCTGGAAAATGGAGAGAAACATGAGTTCAATGTCTCAATACTTTGAAGGAAGATGGTCAAAACTTCCCAAATCAGACTTGCCTGTTCTCTCTAGTAGTTCAGCTAATAGTTTTTCCTAGTTCCTTTAAAGAAAGTTTTATAGTTTACCTGCTTGAAAATTGCAATATAAATACAAATAGACTGGTATTGAGACTCTCTTGATTAAAACATACAGAAAAGTAGCAATAGAACATAAATTCATTTTTTTCAAACAGCAGCTTTTAACCACATTATTAATATCTTGACTAAAAGACATGAAGCAAATCTAAATTGTGATTTCCAATAGCCCTGATAATCCAGTTCAGTGAAAAATCAAGCAAACAAAAACCCCTCAAATAATAGAACAAAATCAAACAAAAACCCCAAAATCAAAACAAAGCAAAATGAACAAAAGCCCAAACCTTCTGGAATAAATTTTCACAATTATCCAAAGAACAATAACTTTATCCTATATAACAATATACAGGATGGATGTTGTTCAAGTAGTAAAAAATAGTCAATTTAAACTGATCAGGCAAAATAGGAAAAGTAGAAGTCCCTAGTGGCTCCTATAGCTATTTAAAAGGTGCAAGATCACAACTAAGATTTATAGTTTTAAGAAAAAATATTTCAATTTTGCAGAAAATTATTCTCCTGAAAAATTAAAAAGGTAGAAGTTAATGTTATCAAGAGAGATTCTGAGGTCTTTGTTGGACTCAAAAGGAAAAGTCACTAAATCTCTATTGTGTATCATACTTGTGAGGATTTATGACTTTGGATGAACAGTTTTGTAGTCTGTCAGAAGGAAAGGAATAGATGGAACCGAAGCCAAATTTGTGCAAGGAAAAGGGAGATAGTAAGGAACATTATTAAAGCAGACAGTAACGGAAATCTATGAGAAATCTGAACAGAGTTACAGGTGAGATGATAAAGTCCCCTTCCAGACTGAAACACTTTCTTCTTTCCTCTTTTCAAACAGAAATGTCCAGCAGATGGGACACAGGTGTCAGAGTTTTATTTTTCTTTCTAAACAAAAAGGTGCTAAAGACTTGAGAGAGCACCTGGAAATTAGTCCTGTAGCAACGGGGTGACAGGTCAGTCTGGGATGCTTTTCAGGAGAAAGCTGTCCCCTCAGTGATGTGGCAGTGAGGAGTTCCAGCTCCCAGAATGTGCAGGGCTCAGAAAGCGCTGGCTCTCATCCCCAGCAAAATTATTCATCGCCTCCTTGCTCAGTGACAGCCTTAGCCAACCAACCATCCATCAACATGTGGCTATCCATATGTCTTCCTGCACTGCTTTTCCTATATAAATGCCTATATTTGAGATGGGAGAGCAGACAGACATCTGTGTGAGAGCAAGGGTCAGCAGCTGGGCTGCTCTCGTATGTTTATGCAGATGTTCCCCTATTCTTCTGTCTCTACAAGCTTCCCTGACTATTTGATTGACCTTTATGGTCACTGAATATTCATTTTCCTAGAACTTCAGTGACATTTTAGACAGCTCGGATCTCCAGAATACAACACACACCCTACAGTCAACTTGTTATATTTCGAAGATGCAGCTGAAGTCTTATAGTATAAAAGAAATAACATAGTGAGAAATAAAATGAGTTTGAGAGTCCTTTTTTAGGTTTTTTTTTAGCTATTTTCCCTATAACTTTCACAATCTTTCTCTCTAAGGAAATATATTTATAGACTACTTATTTTTGAGTGTGATCATGATTTACATGATTTACAGCTGGGGAAGCCATTTACCTGTAAGAAGATAATAAGCAAGTTGTATTGCCACTGTGTATTTGGAAACCAGTGTCTATTTCACCTTAATCACTGGTTTGGGTTGGGATGAAGCCAATTGTCTCCATAGTTCCTTTTTAGGGGTTATGCTCTGTATTTGTGACAGAATCTGTTGTTAACAGAGAAGTTTTATTTATTGAGGAACAGAGTTTACACAGCACCGAGGTATTTTCTACCCTCACTAATGAGGTTGGGGATGCCCAAGAAGACTCAAGGTGACACACAGGGCACAGCTGACCACACAAATGTCCCCAGGGATGCTCCATAACCTATGGTGCCATGCTCAGCAATAATGGCTGGGGATAATGGGAAGAAGGTAAGGATATTCAGAATGATGGCACCCGTCCTCCTCAATGTGTTCTAGGGATGGACAAACACCTACTTGCTGATGGGAAGTAGTGAATAAATTCCTTATCTTGCACACTTTTTTTTTTTTGCTTGGTTTTTGCTTTTAAACTCTCTTTATCACAACCCATGAGTTTTCTCACTGCTCCCCTTCCAATCCTCTCCCTCATGCCATGAGGTGGAGTGATTGACCAGCTGTGTGGCTCCTTCTGGAGTTAAATCACAGCATCTGTCCTAAACCTGGGTAAGAAAAAATAGCAAGGATAGAGGCATTAGATTCTTTTACCTCAATAATTTCCAGAAACCACTGCCCCAAACCTCTCTTATGTACTTGGTCAAACAAGCTTGTTTTCTCTCAATGAAACATGAGGGAAAATTCATAACAATAAAATTAAATATTCTGATACTGTTGTCAAGGATAGTGTGACGAGTGTCCTAACTTTCCATTTTTAGCCTGCCAACCTGCAAATACTCAATAAGTGTAATCAGGCTACAATTTAACAACAAATGTACGTTTTTCTGGCGTGAAGCTCGCTGGGGATTCAACAGGGTGACAATGACTGAAACCTGACTGAATAACATGTCTACAAGAAGTACCCAGAGCTGAGCACCAGATGCCTCTGTCAGCTTTAGAAAACCCTGCATCATTCCCATGTTAACCTTACTACCCTATGGAATAACTACTTAGTGTACTAAATCTGCTAAGTAAGGACTTTGCAATTCCAATCCAATAGAAATGAATAAATATCTGACTGCTAAATGAATACTCTCTCATACATTAAGCCAGTAAGCCAAAAAAAAAAATTCATTATAATGTATGCATTTAAATCATAATATACAAATATACAAAAGGGAAGATAGACATCCATTGAGACCACAGAATTGATTACATGGTTAACAAGTGGAATATTTATAGGTCGTTATTCATATTAATACTAATAGTTCTTTTGTGCTGCTTTCTTCCATTCTATTGTAAGACACAATGAAGTCAGTGGCTTCATTTCCTTTCAATAACCCACCCTCTACCTCAAATTTACCCTTGCAACCACCATTCTGCTTTCCCCTGAATAACCTTGCCTAATACAGTTTCAATTTAAAAAGTAAGTGTTAAGCTGGGAAATGGATAAAAGAGGAAACCACTACATATAAGCATGAAAGTTCACTGTGCATTATTAACAGTCATAATAGTACTTTGCATTTAATTCCTTTCCTGTAAGGGGATTAAAACATTTCTAATTATTAATCAGTATTAAACAGTTTATAATTACCTCTGCAAGAAGGTAATTATTAATACATCCATTTTGCAGATAATCTAAACCACAAAATAACTGTACAACTTTGCCAAAATGGCACAAAAAAAAACGAACCAAGAAGCAAAAGAAGGAGAAAGGTTATATGTCCTGTCCCTGTTCTAACTTGTGTAGTAACATAGTGTTCTTGAGAAGAGAGATTCTGCCTAAGAGTGACAGGCACTATAATGGAGCAATCTGTTATGGATGCCATGTCAATTTAACTATGAAAATATGACCTCACATAGTGAAAAATAAAGAAAAATAAAATCAAAACCACCTCACACACATTTATAGGCACTTCTGCTAACAGTGGCTGTTATGTCTATTGGGGAAAAATTAAACTCTCCCCTGTTTTTTAAGCTGAAGAAAGTCCCATAATTCAATATAGGTTTTTCTTTTCTTTACATATTTCATTTAATGTAATATAGCATACATCCCAATGATGCACAAATCAGCACCTAACTATAAGATCCTCTACTGAAACTTCCTCTTGCTAAATATTAGTTTAGATGTGTTGACTCCAGCACTTTCTGTATACACATTGGTGCTAAAATCATAATTTCTACTGGTGCACCAGAACTAAATTTAGTTCAGGTGTCTTGTTTTCCATTTTGTGTCTCATAGATGAGGGAACTAAGGGCAATTCCAAACCATTACCTTTATACTACCATCATTCTTTTAATTCCTGAGAACACACCCAGCCATGAAAAATAAAAATAAAAAATTAGAAAGAAAATGGAAAGAGAGAAAGAGAGAAAGAAAGAGAGAGAGAGAGAGAGAAAGAGAGAAAGAGAGAAAGAGAAGAGAGAAAGAGAAAAGAATTGAAAGAACATTTAAAGTATTAGAGGAAAGAAAAATTTTATTAATAAATTGGATGTCCATCTAAAGGAATTCTACAATATCGTACAGATTCACCTCTAGTTATGTGGCAAATAACTCAGTTTTCTGACCTTGTTTCTTTCTGAATAATGTGAAAAATGACATTACATTCCTTCACCTGAATGTTATGACCTTTAAGTCCTAATTTTTTAAGAGTGTTGGAGATGAAACAAAGGAACATTTCCTGTGAGGAGTGGCTGAGTGAGCTGAGAGTGTTTAACCTGGAGAAAAGGAGGCTCACAGGGGACCTTCTCACTGTCTACAACTCCCTGAAAGTAGGGAATATAAACAGCCAGCTGGGTGTTGGTCATTTCTCACAGATAACAAAAGGTAGGATGAAAAGAAATGGCCCTAAGTTTCAGCAGGAGAGGTTTATTTTGGATATTCAATAACAGTTCTTCACTGAAAGGGTGGTCTGGCATTAGAACAGGCTGACCAGGAAAGCAATGGAATCGCCATCCACGGTGATTCCAAAGGACACGGAGATGTGGCAGCTGGGTACATGGTTTAGTGTTGGATTTGGCAGTGCTGGATTACTGGCTGGACTTAAAGATCCTAATTTTTTTTTCTAACCTAAGCAATTCTATGAAACTTGTTTAAATATACACATTATTCCAATGCTTAGTAACTACCACATCGGTGCATGTCGGTTTGAGACTCACAAATCACTCTGCAATTATTTATTCTCTTTATGATTGAGTCTGAGTAGTCTGTAAGTAAAATCACAGTGCCTACAAAGCTGAAATGGGGAAAGAAAGAATCATAAATATCCAGAAAACAGCAAAAGGACATTTTGAGTTATTCCTGGTGTGCAAGGTTAATGTTATCTTCAAAAAGTTAAGGGAAGTAATATAATTTTTTTTAGTGGAGTCTCTCATATCTCATTAGCAATATCTTATCCGATTAGCACATTAGCAACATCCCTTTTTATTACATTAGCATTCATATCATATCAGAATATATTGTTGCTAATACTATGTTACAGTCGTATCATATTAGTGACTTTCATATCAGATTACTGAGAGAGGATACTAATAAGACATTCCGATTCAATTAGTTAGGTAACAGAATTCCCTTCTTTCCAAGTCACTTCCAGCTCTGCTCCTAAATATAAGCTGATGATATGCATCAGTGGAGTAATCCTTTTACCATCTCAAAAAACTTCGCCCTTCAGAAGCCATGTCTGCAGAAGGAAAGAATTGAAAATTGAGTCCTGTGTTCCTATCTTGCTAAACTCTGTGATCTTTCCAATTCCAGGGATGCTGAAGGGAAAAGAAAGCTCTCTCATTAGGTACAGCCCTATTGCCTTAGCTGACAGATAGTGCTGTTTCCTGGGGTGTGTGTTGTGAAGCAGAAACAAGCACTTTGAAGGAGCAGGAGTTCAGGTGGTGTGTTACAACGAGAGTAGAAATACAGATTTATTTATTTCGGATTTCCTTCTCACTTGAACAATTCTTTTTAGTAAACTTTTGCTGAAGGATTTGATGAATCATATCAATCTAAATTTTGAGAATTTGAAAATAGTTAGCCTTTATAAGTACTGATAGGCTCTCAGCATTAGTGTGCAATGCACAGCAGTTTAGACCGAAACCTGCTCAGAAATGCAGTTTGAAGAGGAGGAACGTGCTTTGGTAAAAAGCATATACCTAGGACTCAAGTAGATGAATGGAATCCAAGATGTAAGATTGCTAACTTTGTTATTACCTTCAGTTTATCTGTGTTCACCACAGGCATTAATTTACTGTAAGTGAAGTGGGACTTGGGAAACTGCTTCTTCTCCATCTTTCCCCATTAGCTGGCCGTTACAGTAAGTGATTCCAGCATTATGATACCAGAATAGTTATGTGCCTGCACAGAGCTCTTCCCCCTTAGCCATGGCAGTTGCCATTCTATGAGCTTCTGCTGTGCCCTATGTACAAAGCACAGTTACAGAGGCTGGCTTTTCGACAGAGGATGCACTGTGATTTCCAAAACCAGAGGTTAGTGTGATTTATTGAAACAAAAGTATTCCCCAGGTGTCTGTACAACTCCAGGGATGTACCTACCCTTTTTACTAGCTGGAAGTCATGGCATTGTGCTGCATTTTCCCATCTTTGAAGGCTTTGCATCAAGGGCCAAGTCTACCAGCATCAGCTATGATATGTCTGGCAGTCAGTGAGAAGATACTGTAAACCAAGTACATATTTTATGTCATCCATGAAGTAGATGATGATTTACAGCATCTCCCTGTCTCAAAGCAACAGTGAAATGTATGAATGAAATTTTAGCTACCTTTCTTTCATATAAATATACATGCCCATGCTGGTTGTTAACTCCATGAAGTGAATTACTCAGACAGTGTATACCAACTAATTGAGTCATATCTCTGCTTAAGCCTTCCCAAATTAAAGTTATATTCATTAAATGACATTCAGACCTTTTCCTGATGCAATATGGCATCACCATTGTTCCAGCAATAAGCTCTTGACAAAGACATTGTAAGTCATGAATGGAAGTTATCTGAATCTTATCTCTTGTGAGCTGAATTCTCTGCATAATGCAGCAAGGAGCAGAACATTCACTGAATTTGATCATTCAAAGATAATAAATTTGGACTCTAGCTGTTATTAATATTGGTGGTTTCATGTATCGTTTAAGTTAGACCTGGAAATTAAGTTAAAGTTATTGTAGGTCCTGTTAGTATACTGCTGTTATAAATTTTCTATGATTTCTTCACCCAACTTCGCTGTGTCTGTGACTCTTCAGACTGTCTGTGTAGTCCACTGGACAACTGGACAACTTTTGTAAAAGAGACATGTTTCAGGCCCATCTTCTTTCAGCTGAGATCAGAAAGAAAGAAAGAAAGAAAGAAAGAAAGAAAGAAAGAAAGAAAGAAAGAAAGAAAGAAAGAAAGAAAGAAAGAAAGAAAGAAAGAAAGAAAGAAAGAAAGAAAGAAAGAAAGAAAGAAAGAAAGAAAGAAAGAAAGAAAGAAAGAAAGAAAGAGAAAGAAAGAAAATTATTTAATTTCCCTTTACTTTTCTGATTGGCAGACTCCTACCTACAGATCTACACTGCAATATCCTACATTTTCTTCACCATTAAGGTAGGGTAAAGAGAGACTCAGGTTAGGTCAGGAGCTCAATTTAAGCTTCTAAATCTGTCAGCAGATCTCTTCTCAAAGGATGAAATGAAAAACAATAGATTTCATCCATTTTCTTTTGGGTGGACATTATTAATGAGAAATAGGTTTTTTTGTTGTTTTGTTTTGTGTTTTTTTTTAATCAGAAATTACACTGTTGGCCATCAACAAGTACAGCATAGCTTCAAAAAAGTGTAAATTGCAAAAATTGAAAATCATCTGCATCATCAAAGTTTTAACGTAAAAATATTGCAAAAGTGCTATAGGTTTACTGAGTACTTTAAAAATTAATGGGAGTTCTTACTATTTACATAATTATGTACTGATGAGCAGGAAAATAACATGCTAGTCCAAAAAATAAACTCCATACAACATATTTTCAGTTTTGGAGGTGTTAATGTAAGCAAAGCAGAACTCATGACTGTCACAGAAGATCACAAAATAATCAGAGATATTGCTGTCTATTTGAATGAATATTCATGAAAAAAATCCAGTATTTGCATATCCCTAGTAATTATATTCTAAAGTTACATTTTCCCCAAAAGAGTTATTGGAGGGTGGAGGATAATTTCCTTATGGTATAAAACGTTAAAGACTTAGGTTAGATAACTGCCCTAATTTCAGCTATCCATTGGTGGCTATTATCCCGTGGAGAAGTTGGTAATGAGTAAATTTGTTAATTCCTTCTACAAAACAGACTCCATTTGCATTAAGAACTGATGTCTGGAATCCTTTAGCACTGCAAGTATTATATCAATGCCATTATTACCTACTAAGAGATGTAACCAACCAAGTAAGCTGGAAGGAATGTTTAGAATATGTTTCAAAAGTCAAAAAGAATATATTATTGTCTCTACCACAGGAGACTTGAAACTTTTGAGAGGCAAGTCTTTAAATAAAAAGTAGAAAAATTATAACTGAGGAATAGTTTCCCCAACCACTATTATTTCAGTTTAGGAAAAAAACCTAAATCAATAATTAAAAAAAAAAAATCTGAACTTTAGTTTAAATTCTCCTGAGAAAACAATCAGTCTTTTATTTTTCATTTCACTTCTAAGTGAAGCTCATGCTTAATGGCAGATGTTGTTTTCAATGTGAGGACAGAAAAAAAAAGAATTGTTAAAATTCATCCTCAATAAAATAAAATTAAAAATTCATTACTTGCTTGTTTGATGTAACTTCATTATAACCTTTACTTAGATGTCCACAAAGCTGTTTGCAATACAAATATTATGTAAAAATGCAATGGCTATTTTGAGTATTTTTGCATAAAAATGAAGCATGTCTGCCTGAAATATGTATGCTGTATATACAAGACAACATTATTTTCACTTTATGTCAATAGTAAAACTATGAAAATACTTTGAAAAGGGAAGAGACCAACACGAAATCTGTTAGTGTCATAATTTCTTGCTACACTTTCCAATAAACCAATATGCTCCACATGAATCACCAATAAAACTTCTATTTACTGTTACTATATTTCCTTTGAAATCATTCTGCTAAAATACCATCTTCAGATATTCTGCAGTTTTGCAAGGGCATTGTACAGAGCATTGGCAGACTGATTTTGACCTGGAAGGTGTGAAATCAGAATTTGGCACATGGTTGTTTTGAGGTCACCTCTGCCTTGCTTTTGCAAATTATCTGACCTTTATATTACTTTATTACCTTGCTCTGTTCTTTTCTATTGGATTATCAGCTCTGTACAGCCTTTGAGCTTTGCCAAGGAAAAAGTTTGCTCCTGGGGTGTTAGGAACTGGGGTTTGTCTTTATTGTTTTGTTTGTATTATTTCTAATGTCAAGACTGAAGAATCATCACCAAAAAGAACAGTCACTTTTGTGATATTTGGATGCACCACATGTGCAGTAGGGACAACCAACAAGCAAAAAAACACTGGTAAAGGGGGCACAAGAAATTCTAAAGCATTTCTTGAGAGTATTGCAAGTTGATGTTATAGTTTTATGTTTCGCTACATCATCATGAATTCTCATCCTTCCGATTTTAGAGGGAGCCTTTCTTTTGTCAGTAAAATCCTTGATGCCTTAGCTTTTCTGAGTTCTTGAACAATGAGGTTTCGAATTCATTATGTTAAGCCTGATGACAATTTTCCATAGAATTGCAGTAAATAATGAGGTTTTAGGTACAAAACATAATTTCACTTGTTTATTTATTATTTCATAAGTACAAACTTCTATTATTATTATTATTATTATTATTATTATTATTATTATTATTATTATTATTTACTTTGTCTGTTGATATTAAAGTAGCATTTCCGTGGTGTTGAAATTATTGAGAATAAAAGAGTTCTAAAACGCCTAAGTTACATAAATATGTATGGAGGGATACAAGCTGTTTGTATGCACAATAGGATGGCAATGAAAACAATCTGCAGGCTTCTTCTAAAAGTGATCTCTTATAACCACCCACTGTTTAGTCATTTTTTAATAATGCGATGGATGAAAATGTTTCAAAGCTAAAATACTAAAGAGATCTGCTTGAATTGAATCTGCAGATGAAAACAATAAAGCTGGAAATATTTGGAAAATTGTGTCCATTCAATATCTCTCACCAGTGATATTGAGAAGAAGCAGATCCTATAAGCATGATGCTATCAAGATCCTATCACATGATGTATCAATAAACTCCCCAGATCAGGAGAGTTTTGTTCAGTCTAGACTAAAGATCTGGACCTAAGTGGTTCCTGTACAAGTTACAAGAAAAACTGTGACTTAATATCCTTCGTGTTAAATCTTGAGACAGATTCTTTAGTGTTAGCTAAGGAGAGCATAGAATGAATCAATGAATAGCTCAAGCAGGAAAGGACCCTAACGACCATCTGGTTTTCATCCACCTGGAAAGGAACACCTTCCATCAGACCAAGTCGCTCAAAGTCCTGTCCAGCCTGGATTTGAACACTTCCAGGGATGGGACATCCACAGCTTTGCTGGGTAACCTATGCCAGGGTCTCACCACCCTCACAAAAATAATTTCCTCCTAACACCTCATCTAAATCTAACTTCTTTTAGTTTAAAGCCAGCCACCATTGTCCTGTCGCTATCTGTATAAAAAAAAACCTCTCTGCCTCCTTTTTTTCGGTCATGGAAGGTGCCCTAAGGGGTTCCCAGAGCCTTCACTTCTCCAGGGAACCCCACCTCCCTCAGCCCTTCTCTAAAGGAAAGGTCCTCCCTCATCATCTCCTCCCTGAGATATGAGATGTGCTGTAAGAATCACCTGTGACTTGTGTCAGACCAGATATGTATTTTTTTCAGCTCTGTGCACTCACTTTTCCTGAGAAATCTAAAAGAGAATCATATCAAAAACTACCATTTTGATTTGGTCATACATTCAACCCATCTTGCTTTCACTTTAAAAAGTGGCCCCAAATATCTCCAGGTTAGTGTTGTTAGCTCATGGAGGCTTAACCTGACGTGGTATTTCAAGCACTGTGGAAAGAAATATAATTAATGTATTAATAGTTGAAGATAAAACGAGACAGATCTTTAGATTCCCAAAGTTAAGATTCAGAACTGGGTTGCTGCAACTGTAATCAAGAATTTTCATTAGGTCTCATATTAATTAAAGGAGCTAAAGGCACTGAGTGGAATTTGGAGGTAGATACTCTCTTCCTAATGAGCTTTGTAAAACCTAGAAGCCTAAAATGGAATTCCTTCCTTACCCTGATGTAACTCCTATGGTGTGAGAACACCAGAATTGGACCAGAATAAATCAGATGTTTGTCAGAAACAAATAATTTCCTGTCTGATCATTTTTAACAGCAGGAAAATCAACATGGCTTTACACAGTAAAAGTAACTTTAAAACTTATCAATGGAAGAAAATACATCTTGAACATTAAAAAAAAAAAAAAAAATTCAAGCCAAACCAACTAACAATGCAAAAAAAAAAAAATCCCCACAAAAATAAAAAGCAATCAAAACCCACAGGAAAGCCCTGAAAATCAAAACAACAGAAGACTTTTAAAATGGAGCCAACTTACTTTATATACCCAGATACTCTGGAGAGGATGTGATCAGTGCTATATCTTTTTAGTGGGCAGCTGCTCTGACCTCATATACCTCAAGGTACATGAGTTCAGCTCATATGCCTTACAACAGGAAAACACCTAAATTTTTTTTGTAAGTACTTTGGCCCATGGGAGGTACAAACTTTTAGCCAGAGTTTAAAGGTATAAAGCAAACACTGTTTTAAGTTCTACAGTACACAACCATGGCAAAAATGTAATTAGTAAAAAATGCTAGGCAAGAGCGTTGTGTGACCAGAACTATTCAATCAGAAAGTGCTGATTGAACATATATAATCACAATCAAAGCCTTTATTTAAATAGGGGTTACAGTCCTAATAAAACACAAAGGGAAATAGGGGCAGAGGGCTTCTAGACAGGTAATGAAAGAAAAAATTAAACTCATCCAATTACATCTGGGGAAAAATCCATTACCTATAACAGTGAGAGGACAGCCCCAGGAAAATTCAGATGCAAAACTAATAATGAAGGCGCAGTGTCCTTTCAACAGATTCTAAATGAGCTCTAATTTTCTTACATCCACCATTCCCAAACTATATAAATTTAAACTAAGCAGAAAAAAAGTGACATGCTAGCACAATTGTTATTCCAAACAGGCACAGCTGCTTGCTCACCTTAATTAGACCTAATCCCAAAAGGGAACCAATCTTTCCCTATTTTCTTCGATGAGCTCACCTGATTTACCTCAACTTTTCTTTTCTAATAGGTTTTGCCCTAACCTTTCAGCTATTGTCGTTTCAGAAATTCTAATGGGAACTGAAGAGCTGCAGCTCGCTTGTGCCAAGCTGTTTTATCCTTTTTTTTTTTTCTTTTTTTTCTTTTTAAAGCAAGTTTTTCCCAAATGTCAAAATCTTACTGAGGTGAAGAGGCATTTTGAGACATGACGGGACCGAGGGGAGAAGCCTAAAATAAAGAGGGGGAAAAAAGTTGAACACGGTGTGTAATTTTTTAAAACCTTTATTTTTCTAAGATTGTGGGTCAAATCAGGAGCTTGCCTCCCACAAAATTGCTAGGAAAGCATGGGTTGCAGAAAAAGCTGAGGTTAGAAGGATCTGCCCCCTGGGTGCTGTGGCAATGCACAATATCTTGGTGTCTGGGTCAGTGGCAGCTGTGGGAGGAGATACCAAAACCCACAGAGGTAAGTATAATACAGAGATCTGCTTCTCTTCCACTTTTGTGGACCTCCACAGGAAGTTAAGTAATTATACCAGAAGAATGTAACTTTCTCATTAGTGCTTTAGATGAGAAAGAGTGTGCAGAGGAGCAGAGCAAGGTCCTGAAGGTCTTTCATTGTCACAGTGTTCACCCTCCCAGCTTCATCTATTCCCAAGGTTTTCCTTCAAAAGTGGGAGTAAAGACACACTCATTTTTCACAAGAGATGTCAGAGTTTATACTGTGGGTTCATTGATAAAGAAATGCTCTACAAAGAGTTTTTAAATTCACACCAAAATTTAGAGAAAAAAGTTCATGATTATCGTCAAGTAGTTTTTGACCCATTGTGTTTTGCTCTTGCACAGGAGAGATACATTGGGGATTATAAATCCACTTTTAAATATATTCCCTTCTCTAACTATCAAAATACACTTTCAAAATATATTTTAAAAAATCATCTGCACATATTAGTACTGCTCTTATATCCCACCACTCTCCCATTCCCCTAAGTTTAAACTTGAATTTTCTTTGTCTAGTTTTGGGCATGTGGGGTCCGCTCGTTTGGAACTGATGAAGATAGCCATGAATAAGAAATTACAGGACCTAAAAGTATTTCAAGGAGAAGACCTATGTATATGCACAGTCTCACCTTTGCCAAAAAAATAATTTCACTGTTCCTGAGTTGTATTAACTCATGGCCATTTGGTTGCAGAGGAAAACCTTTGACTTAAAACAGTTATTACAACTGAGAGATGAGAAAAATAATAGCATCTGAATATCCTCTCCTTATCCTTTGACTTTAAATGTGAGCAAATAAAAATATATCTAACTATTCAGTATACTTGCTAAAATAGATTTTACTTGTTTAATATAACTCTAAGTTCATTGGAAATAAGAAAACATTATTTTTTTAAAAATATTTTCATTAGATAGCTTGTAGAGTTTTCACACAAATGATGTGGAGTAACCAATTTAAAAAATACTGAAAACTTTTTGTAATGCATTAATTTCTTGGCTTTTTATTATATATGTACCAAGCACCTTTCTAGAAAAACATTTCCTTTCCTTCTGAGTGACAAAGGGAAAAGCAGTAGGTGAAGAAAAAAAGAGAAAGGAAATAATATGCTCATTTGCACTCAATTTTTTTTTTAATTATGAAATATTAGAAATGGAAACTTATGTGTTATTGCAAACACACAGACTTCTGACTACTGTGCTGTAGGATTATGCAAGCATTTGTATAAATCCATTCTTAAGGACTGAAACAATCCCCATGTTCCACTTCCAGACAGTGTTCCTCAAAACCACCATAAGAAGGAAACTACCTGCTGCTGTGTCTGTTGGGAGGATCTTTTTTGCTAAGTGTATTGGTAAACATTTGGTGCATCGCTCTCTCTTTCTCGTCACAACTCTTCAGTTTGAAATCTGCATATTTGAATTCTCACAGGATTCTCGGTTTTATTATTTTCAAAAATCGTGTCAGAGAAATGAAATGCACAAGAGAAAAGTATGGAGTTTTCTTTTTTGTTGTTGTTTGTCTTCTTTTAACTCCAATATATCCCATATTTGACCCCTTTATATCTCTTCTTGACTGCTCCATTGCTCCATTGTGAGCAGACCACAATCTCAGAGAAAGTGACAAAAGGAAACACTCCAAATAACAGTGTGCAAAAGCAACAAGAATGCACTTCTGAATTCCAAATTTAGTGAAGTATTGACTATTAAAACAGCAAATATTCACATTAGTCAAATTACTATTTTCTTTGATGGTCCGGTCCCTTAGACTGAATAGTGTGGTATGGCCTGATTCCTTCACTTCTTTAAATCTTTTTTTGAGTCTACAAACAAAGCTTAAGAGCTCTCTTCTCTGCAGGGGAGGAAGAGGAGTCCAGCCTTTTAAAAACATCTGAGGAGTAAAACTGTATAAATGGCCACTGAGTTGTAAGGGGAAAAAGAATCCTCCTTGACCAGAAAAGGCTGAAAATAAGAAGTCATGCTCACAGCCTAATGACTGACACAAGGGGAGTTTTGTCATTACTCTAATGAATTATTGATTTACCACATGGAAAACTGAAAGCAGGGGCAGAAACAGAAGGTGGGATTCGCAAGTGGAGGCACAATGATTCCCAGGAGTTGCTTCTGGAGCTGAGATTACTACACCCACTTTATCAAGGTGCACCAGCATGGTAGCACGACCACTTAAGCACAACGTGCTGAGCTGTGCAGGCACTACACCTCTGATGAGCTGAAATTGTGTCTCTGCTCTTCTTTGTAATGCCCTGTGGACCTACCTGTTCACTCTGTTCTCTGCTGGGGAACACAGCACGATCCAATGCTAGCCCATTTTTATCTCAAGCAGGGGGGTTTTTTTGTTGCTCTTGTGTTCTTTTGGGATCTTTTCTTTGGGTTTTTTTTAGCTTTGTTTTTTGGGGTTTTGTTGTTTGTTTTTGTTTTTGGTTTTGGTTTTTGTTTTTGTTTTGGTCTGGTTGTTTTTTTTTTTTTGGTTTTTTTTTTTTTTTTCCCAGTAGAACCACTTTGCACAGGAGGCTCTGGCGTACCAGAAACCAGAAAGCAAAGCATAAAAGCATATTTACGTTTTGCAAATCTAGTTTTCTCTTCCCCAGTCCTTCTTTAGATGGGGCTTCCAAAGGACAGAGAGGTTCAGTCAAGCATCTCCAAATAAAATGTCAGAGAGTAAAATTCCAGAGGAATTTCTGCTCTCAGTGTTAGGACACTTAGTTTGAAGAAGGGTAAACTTGAGTTCCGGAAAATGTATGACTCCTACATGAAATAATCTTTACAAGAGGGAAAAGAAGCCAAGAAAATGCCAGGAGATGAGCAAGGAATTGCAGCTTGATGTTTTGGAGCTTCTGCAATTCTTTCTCTTTTGTTAGTCCAACAAAACTTAATTCTATTTTTTTCATAAGAATAAGAATCACATTCTGCCCTCACTAAATGGCCATCACCATAGTGATTAAAAGTGCTGTACTGGGGGTGAGAAATGCAGGTCTGAATCTGCTCCAAAGGATGAAGAAACTGCACGCATTCTATGAATGAAAAAATGAATCTTCACCTTCTCTGTCCAGGATCGGTCCAGTCTAACTTTGAGAGGAGAGATTTTGAGTTTTCCTGTGAAAATCATATTGCTGGATATGGTCCCCACTCCCCACAGCCAAGTATGCATTGTCACCACTACCCTGTGATGTGCCACAGACTGGGAGAGGAAAAGATGCAGTGATGGGACAATAGAGATGGCTGCTTGGCTTTTAACATCTTTGGGATGCCATCTGTCTGTGGCTCCAGTGCAAGTGTTCCTGGGGATGACAGTGAAAAACTGACTGAAGTACCTATTGATTTAACACAGCAATTTCCTACCTAACAGAAAAAAAATTGGGACACCTTCTTATATAGGAAAGTATTTAAACACAAGCTTCATTTTAATTTAATTTTAAGCATGTTTAATACATTCCTGAATCAGGGCCACTTAGGTAATTGTGTGGCATAATTGCAACAGCCTACTTTAAAAGCGCTGTGTAGCACCACAGAAATGTAATTCCCAGTGTCTGTTTAAGGAGGTGATCTATAGCTTAATGTTAGTATAATCGTCATTTGATGCAGCAGTTGCTTAGATTGTAACACTGTAACAGTGTTAAAAAAAAAAGATAAATAAATACATAAAATAGCATAGTGTAAATTTCTCTTAAATTACCACTCCCCCTCTCTATGCATAATGCATCAAATGTACTTAGCACCAGTGAACCAGATAACACTTTTTTAGATGACTCACTATCTTCATGTTGGAGTCACATTCCATTGCAGAGAATAAAATGTGTTACCCTTGGGAGCAGAGATTAGAAGGAAGGAAGAAAAAAAAAAAATTGAGGGAATAACTTCACATCCATTTACTTTAGATGGTTCTTGTATCGGGTCTGCACGGCCAGGCTTTGGCAGAAGGGGGGCTGCAGGGGTGGCTTCTGTGAGAAGCTGCTGGAAGCTCTCCCCTGCCCAGGGGAGCCTGTGCCAGCTGGATCCAGGATGACCAAGGTGCTAGCACCTGTGGGATAATGTATTTAACAAGGAGAAATTACTGTCAAGAAACCAAAGCCTCTGGAGCATCCGTGCAGGCCGGCAGGGCAGCGCAGCAGGAGGGGCAGGAGCTGCTCCAGGCTCTGGAGCTCAGATTGCCCTGCAGCCCCTGGAGCAGCCCAGGCTGAGGCAGCTGTGCCCCTGCAGCCCAGGGAGGGCACGGGGGAGCAGAGATCCACCCGCAGCCCTGGGGGAGCCCAGCCTGGAGCAGGGGATGCCCAAAGGAGGCTCTGACCCCTGGGAAGCTGTGCTGGAGCAGGACCCTGGCAGGAGCTGTGATTCCATGAGAGAGGAGCCCAGGCTGGAGCAGGGGATGCCCAAAGGAGGCTCTGACCCCTGGGAAGCTGTGCTGGAGCAGGATCCTGGCAGGAGCTGTGATTCCATGGAGAGAGGAGCCCAGGCTGGAGCAGGGGATGCCCAAAGGAGGCTCTGACCCCATGGGATGTTCATGCTGGAGCAGGATCCTGTAGAGAGAGGAGCCCAGGCTGGAGCAAAACTTGTGACCCTGTGGAGAGCCCACACTGAAGCAGCCTGTTCCTGAAGGACTGAGCCCATGGAGAATCCATACTGGAGCAGTTTTTGAACAACTGCAACCCATGGGAAAGACTCTGGAGCAGCTTGTGAAGGACAATCTCCCACAGAGGGGATCCACACTGGAGAAGGGTAAGAGTGTGAGGAGTCCAACCCACGTGGTGGGAGCAGCAGCAGAGATGACCCATGATGAATTGTCCTCAACCCCATTTCCCTGCTTCCCCTGTGTTGCTGTGGGAGAAAAGATGGGGAATTCAGGAGTAAAACTTAGCACTGGAAGAACAGAGGGGTACGGGAAAACGTTGTTTATTGAATTGGTTTTATTTCTCATTACTTTACTCAGATGTGATGGGCAATAAATTAATTTCCTCAAACTGAGTCTGTTTTTCCCATGACAGTGACTGGTGAGTGATCTCACCCTCTCTTTATCTCAGCTCATGTGCCTTTTGTTATATTTTCTCTCCCCTGCCCAGCTGAGGAGGAAAATGACAAAATGGCTTTAGTGGACACCTGGCATCCAGCTAGAGGCAACCACCCCATCACAGTTCAGTAAAATCACAAAATAATTTGTGGCAAAAACAAGGATTATTGTTGCTATTAGTAGTATTATTTAAGAAAATGGCCTTTAGCCAGCTTAACAAAACATCTTGCAAATTGCATTACTTATAGCATTTTGCACTGTAAATTTCTTTTTGTTTCTAAGATATGTATGCTTTGAAAGCTTATAATTAACCTGCTTCAATCATTTATATTTTGATGCATTCATGTGCAACTCAAATAAAAAAAAACCCATATTGATGCAACTAATTAAATAAAAGTAAAATCGTATAAAGTTTCATTATAACTGTAATTGATTTGTCAACTGAGTAATATAGCTAGATATATTACTCTGTTGACAAATTAAGTTAAAATGATAATGACACTTAGCTTAATCCTTATTTTTTATTGCATTCCTTCCAGATAATTTCTCATTTCTTACAAAAAAGGAATTCAACTTTTCTCTTTGGTGTCTCATAAATCTGTGGATTCAAATTTGTATATTAAAGTCCTTCACAATTTCTGTTTCTTTTAATTGATGTAGAATAATTTACAGCAGTTAATTGGCTCTTTCCAAAGTTAATTTGATAGTAGTGATATAATGCAGTCAAAATACATCTATTGTCCATAGGTGCAATAACATTTAGATAAGTATGTAATTAAACCACCTAGAATCCAGAGGCCTTCACATTTTCCTTCATCATCACAGAACTTGCCTTGGAGAAATAATGCCGTGGTTTAGGAGTAACTGGTATGAGGCAATGTATTTTTCAATGCAAGAAAGAGTGAAGCTCTAGGGACACAAGAAAGGGCTGCCCGTGAAGACCTAGGATCTAGGATGATAAGGGGTCGGTGATAAGTGAAGAAAAGCTAAAAGAAGAACAATTACTGAGTGCTTCTCATAATAGAGGGACTTGAAGGCAAAAAGAAATGAAATGTTCAATAATTGAAATGGTGCCATGAGGGTCGACCTTGTCTGGTTGCTGCATGTTGACCAAAGAACATTCTCACTCCTGCTCCTCAGTAGAACAGGGGAGAAAGCAAAATTAAAAATTCTTAGGTTGAGACAAAAGCATTTTGATGGAAGGAATCAAAGGCCATGTGTGGAAACAAACAAAAACTCAAACAAGAATATTTATTCTCTGCTTCTCAACAACAGAGGATATCCGTCCACTTTTTGGGAAGTGGGGCCTCGGGATGTGCAGGATACAAACACACTAATAATGAATGTTTCTCTCACTCACCCATGCCCCATCCTCTTCTCTTCTCTCAGCTTGTGTTGAATGATGAGTACAACATCACAGGGTGGGGAATATGCCTTTGGCCATCTTGGGTCAGCTCTACCAGCTTTGACCCTCCCAACCTCTTGTTCAGCCCCAGCCTTTTCAGGGTAGAGGTGAGAGAGACTCATGAAGGTGTGCAGGACCAATGTAAATGTTCAGTGTGGGTAGTGCTATAGGCCTCGTCTATTTTGTCTTGTTCAGTTGCAGTTAATCACAATCACAACTAAATAATTAGCAAACATTTCATTTTATAATGTCTTAATTGAAACATTTATTCCCCTTTTTTTTTTGTTGTTTACTTAAAGAAAATTTCATTAGATCTACATTTTCTTCTAAATAAAATTCTTCCAAAATTTAAGACATTTAAAGAATCCTCAAGCAAAATATTTCAATTTGGAATTGGGGGATGAATTTTTCTTTTGCTGTTTGCATTTTCTTCATCCAAGCTGTAAGCATTTGGAAAATCGGTTGAAGTTCTCTAAGCATCTTTATTTTTTCATTTGCTATGAAGGAAACAGTGGGGGAAAAGTGCTGTTAAGGTCCCAAATATACCAAAGTCCAATGTCATACATCTCCTGATATTTACACAAAACCAGCTTTCTCCCATGATGCCAAGAAGCGAACCTCAGAGATGAGAAATGTGTGGGATGCAGTGCAATTGCACAAGACAGTTCTTCCCAGTCTGCAGAGAGCACAGGCACATTTTAGCCCCCAGCTATGCAGTGCTGGCTCCAAAGCTCGGAATTGCTCATGCATTTAATTCTGGAGCCCATCTCAGCCGAAGCAGCAGCGTGCTGGCTGTGATGGCAACAATTACACTTGCATTCAAACATCATCCACTGAGGGCTGAAAGCTTTAGCCAAACCACGAGTAAGGTCTGTAGACACTGAATGTTTCTATGTTAAGAAGTCTTTTAATCAAAGACAGGTTCAGCCTATCCAGCACTTACATCCTTAAAATTATCCTTTAGATAAAGGACAAGGAGATAACACCACACTGCTCACTGGTTTGCAATCCTTCTCAGTTTTGGGCTAGTAGCAGTGCTCACCATCTATTAAAATTGAGCTCAGGACCTTAAAAATTAAAAACATGTGTTTCTATTGTTTCAGCTAAAATGTCACTGTCAGCAGATGAAGGTCAGTGGTCATGTCATGACCTTTTTAAAGTATTGCAACAACTAGATGGATTTTTGGCTGATATTTTTACACACTTAGGAGAGAAAAAGGAATTCAGAAGTTTGTGCTGTGTAGCTTTTTCCCCCCACAGGCTGTGTTTTCTGCATATCAGCCCTTCCCAAGATACCTTCATCTTCGAGTTCTCCAGGGAGTTTCACATGTTACTGACCCATCCCAGTGACAGTTACAGGTCTCTTTTCAGATTTACTCTTGCATAAGGGCAGTACACTCTCATCCAGCGTAAGACAAGTGCAGAATGCCCCCAAGAATTCTTGTGAAGCCACAGTTAAGCAGCACTTTCCAAGTGCCTGACCCTGAAGACCTCATGGTATGACTGCCTTCTTGTTCATTTAGTTCATTCTGAATACACCACATAATGGATCCTCTTGTTAAATATCATTATTACACTTTACACCTACCCAATGTTTGCTTTTTTTTAAATGGGTTAATTATCCTGTTCACCCACTGAAGAGGACTCAAATGAAGCTTCTACCAACATAAATAACATTTTTGTCCAAGATGTATATTTTTAAATAACGTATTTATACATTACTTGTAACTACACAATGTTTGACATAGAATATCATAGGAGACATTTGTAAACCTGTTTTACTGTTTTGAAGGACTGCAAACATCATGTTAATTGGTTTACCATGTAACTGGATATCAGTAATACTTTTAATATTTGTGTTACTTCTGGTGCACAGAAACAGAAAGGATTTGCACATCTCAGGTTTTCATCTCACACCCAGCACTTAGTTCAGTTTGCAGTGATGTGTCCTTGCCACATACAAGATACAGGAAGCACATCTGAGGCTACAATAAATTAGATCATCTATTTCCTTATCCAGGGCATGATAAAAGAAGTGTGATGTAAAATAAAATGCTTTTCAATGTGGTGATGCAAGTATTTCACCCTTTTTAGTGCAAACCACTAACTTGTCTAAGTGATATCTGTCCTGTTTGTTTGATGCTAATACTAAAATCCAACAAAGGTAAAAACTATTATATTTGCCACAGAGATGGCAAGTCCAACTCCCATAGAAACCACATTAGTGATGAAAACAAACAAATACAATTTAATTACCTGCAATCAATAGAAAAAAATTCTATAGGCTGCATGCAAGCTGTGAAAAAGAGCAAATTAATGTTCTGTCACAGCCCACAAGCATAAGAGCACAAAGATTCCATAAGTAAAATATGATTGCAAGACAAACAAAGTAACTGCAAAAACCAGCTAGATCAGCTCTCCCTTTAGGAGCAATTTTTTTCTGAATTACCTAAGTAACACAGCCACATGCATCCTATTTTCATAAATCATATAAGCATTTAGGATCCCAGTGGGATCTACACTCCAAAGTACCTCTGTGATTTATATGTGTATACAGAAGTCACTAAGGTGCTTTGGAGAAGGCTACTTCTGGATTTTTTTGGTTTTAACTTAAAAAGATGAGGAAGTGCCTCATATTGTTGCAGGATTATTCAATGCCCAAGTAGTACTTCTGGATTTTCTGCTATAGGTGTCATTTGATAAGTCATTTTGTCACTTGGTAAAGAAAAAAATTAAGTCAAAAGGACCACCTAACCTGTATTTTGGGGAAAAAGGAGAAGAAAAAAAGGAAAGAAACTAAGCCAAAAAACCTGGATCATCTTGTGCTAGGTTGTCACAATGATTTTTATATACAATTGATTCATAATGAGACTAGACTTTGTACTCTTCTTTATTTCATTGATATGGGGTTGGTTTTTCCTTTTGTTGTTTGTCTGCCTTTGTGCATATATGTATTCTGATTTATATTTTCATTTTAAATCTCTGAAGCAATGTCATAGACTGTCTCTTAATTGCTCATAGACAATCAAAGAAAGAGGGGCCACAAATAGAAATCATGTCAAGAAACATTGTCTTATGATTTTTTTCTTTTTAAATATAATAATAACATATCTTTTTTTTTTTTAGAAATGGTAGTAATAGAAAGACTATGACATGAGAAAAATAGTTGTTCTAGGAACAGATGATATAAGTACAGTGACATTTGACTTTTTTTAAATATAAAAAAGAGATAATTATTAGTTTTATTATCTGTGAAGTATTTGTAGATGGCTATTCACAGGTTTATTAATGGAGATTTATGTACATCAGAGTTCAGATGTTCCTAAGCTCTGCTAGAAAAAAAGAACAGGAATCCAGCCAGGTTCTAGCCCAAAAGTTACAATTGTGTTGTTCTATGTACATGAGGAAGTAGAAGGGGTGAAACTAGTGAAAACAAGCAGAAAAGGGCAAGCTGTGTTATTTCTATTTTAAAATACATCTTCTAGCGGTGTGGTACAGAAAGCACCATCTTAATCTTCAACTGGTAGATGCTGAGGCCCTTCCCTTTTCTGTACATCTGGAATAAATACTTCATGACTTCAGGCTTTTTTTTTTCTTTTTTTACACCATTTTGCCTGAGGTCAGAACCTGGACCCTTGACATTCACCACACCCCCTCTAGTCCAAATATAATTTGCACCACTGGTGAATTCATTTTTCAGCCTCAGACCTTGAGTCTCCTTCCACAAAAAGTCAACAACACAGCATCAGAAAGTGTCAGTGTTAGAAAACATATTTTGCTGTATAATAGGGAAAATGATTTCCCCCTCCAACAGATTTCCAAGCTAAATAGTCTCTTATTTAGAATCCTGCGTGCACTGCTAAGTGACGTTTCGGTACCCAGCTAGAAATGAGCAATAACATTCAAATGAAAATTGGAAGCTGAAGATCTAATCATTAACAACAGATGGTTCAACGTGAATCTGATAAACAAGTTGTTGGTCCCCATCATGTCCCCCTCCCCTTCTCCTGCCCATTTCTTTTCTTTTCCCTTGCATATGCTTTTGTGTATGTGAGTTGTTCTACCACAGTCAAAGCAACAGGGGAAAAAGGGATTCAAAACCAAAAGGTAAACCTCATGATAAATCTGTAATACATTCAGGTGGAAGGGGAAATTGCTTGAGCATCTAGTGCTGAGGTGTCTGAGATTAAATTCAGACAGTTCAGTTAGCACAGTGGCAGTTTTCTTAGGCTCTGGATTGTTTCCCACATTGGTTCATGTCCCAGTATTCTCAAAACACAACCTGCTACACTAAAAAATCCAAATATGAGAGCCTCAGCTAGCCCCTTGGATGCTCATGTGCAGAGCACAGTGAAAGGCAGTTGGAAACCTACAATTACATTTGGTCTATCATGGTTGGATTTCATCCCAGTTTTACAATAGATCCTCCTTTTTCTTTCTCTATTCACCAAAAAGAGAGTCCTTGCCTATGTGCATGATCACACACTCTACACAGAGGAGGACATAGAGCACAAAACTGCAATATTATCAAATCTATTATCTTCAATAAATGAAGAAAATGTATGGGTAAGATACAGAGGTATGCAATTGTCCCATTTAACATCCTTCTTCTTATTTGTTGTTGCGGAAGTTCAAAAGCTGCACAAAGGTCTTTTGGTCAGATAAACATAGTTATTTTGTTCTGTATTAAAGCAGTTTGTTCAATCCAAGTTGAACAAATCTAAGTTATTTTATTTTGGATACCCTCCCAGGAACCCTGGTGGCATAATTGTCAAATGCTACAAGCTTAAAGAATTAGTACCACAGTAAAGCACTGAGCAAGTAGCACGGTCCCCCATCTTGGGAAATGCATTGAAATCTTGAAAGTGCATTGTTGGAATATATCCAGGCTGAGACTCAAAAGGGACCACAGGAGCTCCACTGAGTTTTCACAGGTTACCCAAGCTAACTTTTGAAGAAGACTCAACAGTACAGGAGGAAGTATAGTGAATCCAAACCATTAAGAGACAGGACTGGGAACTTGTGGGTCTCTAAATTGTGGGTCACAGAGAGCATATAGTATCCACCATTTAAAAATCATAAAAGCACCCACATTCTATCTGAACAAAGATCAGCCTGCCCCATTACCACGAGCACCTGTGCAGTGTCACAAATGGTCATCTTGTACAACTCAGGAAAGGGAGGGAAATGGGGAGTTTTAAATAAATGCTGTCACCAAGAAATGTAAGCCTCAGACTACAGTCCTGTCTGAAATGACAACCATAAAAGGAATATATATATATGTATGGATTCTGAAAATTATCAATTAAAGGACTTCCTAGAGCATTATCCCAAAGTTGTGAGGGGAAAGATGGTGAAAAAATCTGAAGTCCTAAAACACCATAGCATTGAAGAACACTGGGCTTTTGAGATTGACGACGGCTTTCTTTTGTTTCTAGGCTGGAAAATAATTTCTTCAGAAGAAATGATGCATTAAACACGGTTTTCCTACCCATAGAATGGCTTCACGTTCTTTTGAACACGGAAGGAATAATCACACCAAATCAAATAAGCTTTGAGGTTTGATCCAAAATATTTATGTTCAAAGCAATGAATTATTTTCAGTAGTTGCCAACCCATGACAGATTCAATCTACATCTGTAAACATCAGAACATTTTACATTCTGATACAATTTTCCTGAATTTACCATAGAGACAAGATTTTTGTGTGTTTGCATGTTAATCCCGGTGTAAAATATCCCCAAATCAATCAATCAATTTTGTGTGTTTGCATGTTAATCCCGGTGTAAAATATCCCCAAATCAATCAATCAATTGATTAACAAATTAAGTGCTAAATAATGGATGGGACTGTGAACATTTCCTGACAAGATGCTGAGAATAAAATATGTGTCTACAATTCTTTTGTCTGATAGTCAGCCAACAAAGCATTGCACTGTTTTCTTTAGGAGTTTACATAAATGCTTGGAAAACAAATGGAAAAATGTGTTCAAACAATATTTTAGCATTCATATAAACCAGCAGAAATGGTCATTACACTGAAAAATGAATAAAATTCTTTTTCTTTCAAATTAAATTTTAATGTAGCAGAACTTTACATGATCCCAGGAACATAAATAAATACAAGGTGACAACTAAGTATTTTCCACCACTAATTATGCTATTAGTATTGAACGTAGTGTAAAGTTCTCATGAAATAATGTTGCTAAATGCTTTAAAAAAACAAAAAATAAAGGAAGGCAAAGCAAGAGTTGTAAAAACACTGAAGAATTCATGTAGTAAAGTTTGTCTTATGCAAGAACCGCGTCTTATTTTCACTCCTAATTATTATTTTCTTTTATGCTGGCACATGACTAACAGACATGGGCTGTCTGTTACACAGTTTTGAGTCTCTACGGATCTATATTTCACAACTGGGTCTTAGTCACTTTCAGCTGTTTTCACATGGATGTGTCAATTTATGTTTTTGTGCATCACTAAGTGTCTTATGGTGAGTGAAAGCTAAAGAAAGGGCATTTTATTATTTTAATAATGATATAGAAGGCAAGTATCGCAGTCGTTTTGCAAAAGCAAAGTGAGGCATGAGTGACTGAAGCGTCCCATTAGCCTGTGGATGCTTCTGTGGTTAAATCAGAACTTGAACTCTGCTCTCCCACAGGCCAGGCTAACAGTTTATCTTCCCCTGCTGTTTTCCCCACTTCATTTATAAGCAAATGTACCATCTATCGCCTGCACACGCACATGCCACTCAGCCTTGCTGTGATCAACATGTTGTGAAACAACAGTCTAGTTTGGAGTGTTTAGGGCTGTTGGGATAATGATTTTGTATGGCTGCTCCACTTCCCGGCGGAGTTGTGTTTTCCTAGACTTGCTTTAATGCAAGTGCTTTTTGCAAATAGGGGAGACACCGGAGAGGCTTGCAAAAACAGCAGCCCTGTAAAGAGTTCACTGGGAAGCAAAGAAGGATCCCTTGCTAACCAGGCTGGCTGCAGCTGTTCAGCTGAACAATCCTGTCACTCCTATGGTCTCTCCTAATATTTGATGGCTGGTCATGTACAGGCATGCCTCATCACACCGTCTCTGGAGGCGCTGCATTGGGAAATTTGAGAAGATGCCACTCTTGTGGAAGGATACTGCTGCTGATTGAATGGTGAGGCTATGACTCTAGGTTCCTGTTTCACATCTCAGGCTTGTTAAATTCCTGGCTTGTTAAATTCCTGGCTTGTTAAACACCGAAACGCAAAAGAAAACAAAGATATGTAGAAGTTTGTTTCGACAAGATTCAAGGATGTTTCTTGTTTCGCAAGATTCAAAGGGACGCTGGGTTTTGTGACTGACCTGTGGCCAAATATCTACAAATGTGGAACAAAAACCATAAAATGAAAGAAGATGGTATTTCTCCACTTCCATGTACAGAATTCTACTTGGTTACTGCCCAGTCTGAAATCTTGCTGCAAATCATCAGTGGCTCTCCCACTCACCCCAAGGGCAAAATATCCCCTACATGTGACTCAAATTTCTAAATTTCTCACGAAATATAAAGACCATCCCACAAGCTTAGGCTTGAGGGACTTAAAATAAGTGTAGATGGGAAACCATTTGCACAGATTTGTGGCCAGAAGGCTGAGGGAGTAGAAGAATGGAAAAAAAAACCCCAACCAAACAAAAAACCAACCAACCAACCAACCAAAGAAAGCCCCAAAACAAACAAACAAAAAAACCCAAAAAAAAACCCCCAAAAACCCCAAAAAACCCCACACCCTGAGTGTGGAAATGATATTCAGTCTCAAAAGTGTCCCAGGGGACTAGCAAAAGTTCATCGTTTTTGGGTTTTTTTTGAGAAGTTTAAAAGGTAAAATTAAAAGACATCTGGCACATCTAAGGACATCAAGAATAATTATTTTGCTTGTTTTAGAAATTTGCTAAAACAAGTTTTTATAGTAATCTGTTAATCAATATTTTATTTTAGGTTTTTGCAGATTTTAAACTCAGATGGGCAGAAGTCAGGTATAGCTGGTGACAGAAGAAAATATCTGTTGAAGTTGATGGATATTGGTTTCAGGGTGTATGTTGTTAGTGAATTAATAGCTCTCATCACTTTCCATGTTTTTTCTGTTCTCTTTAAATAGTGTTGGAAAAAAGGAAGTAAGAAAGCTTAGGAAAGAAAGAAACGAAGATTCTGGTTTAGTGAAACCAGAATTTAGATTCTGGTTTGACAGTGAAAGCAATGATTTGTAGTTATGGGCTCAAAAGCACACAGATAATAGCTCAGACATTTGGACTAATCTGAAGTTAGATATTTCATATAAATGTCCCACCCCTTTATAATGCTTCTGTGTTTCAAATTCTTTTCTTTATTAAATAATGAAAAAATCTGTCTTCAGACAGACCTTAGTCTTCAGCTAACCTTGGTTAAAAAAAAAAAAAATCTCTTTTTGAAAGCAATAAATACCTAGTTAAGTTCTAAAATGTTAATAGCTGTGCAAATAGTTACTGCTGTCTAAATGAGTGACCATTTAATGAATCACTTCCACCAAAAAGGTCAGTGTAGCAAGTCCCATGTGCATCATGTTATTACAACTTACCAGTAAATGACCACATTAATATTAACTGACAGATTGCAGACCTTTATGTTTATGTGCAGTGGGTTTCTGGAAAGTGCACTTCTGGGAGGTGTTAGAAAACTTTCTGCCAGCATATCATCCTGTAAATCGTGCTGTTTTCAGGTCATTACGTGTTCAACATGTGGACACCTTGTTATGGAGCTTTTTGAATGAGAAGTGTGCCAGTGTGGCAGTGAATAAAGTACACTTGACCTCTCACCTTCAAAGTCCTTTCATTTCAAGTGTCTGGGGCATGTCACAGATGGGTGTTTTTGTCAGGCAGACCCTTGACAGCTCTGAAATGGCCAGTTGTGTGCATTCAGGTCAGAGACTGCGTGCAGCAGCAAACTTTGATACCCTGATGATGCTGATACTTGTCGTCGCTGTGATGGAGGTGATTGCATTGAGGTGAATTTCTCAATTAAGCATAATGTATCAAGCTTGTGCTGGAGACCTGTCATAACACCATGTCAGAGAATTCCCTCACTGGGGGCAGACACGCCCTCACGTTCACCAGCACTTTAACTCAGCTATAGATTGTTGAACTGTTCTTGGTAGCACTGAGCCACTTACAAAAAGCCTCAGCTGTCTTAATAAGGGTGTGCCTAATGAAAGGTCAGAGAACAGGCTTGAGCTCTGTCCTGCAGAAGAGGAGGCCAGGGTTCTTGACTTTGCAGATTGTAGGAGGCCACAAAAACTGCTCTTTCTCCTATCCTGTCATGTGGCTGTGAGGAGGTCATAGCTCATCAGGGAGAAGGGATGAATGGATTCATCTCATTCCACATGGGAAGATTTCTCCTCACCCAAGGTCTCTTCATCTGACCTCTCCTTCAGTCTTTTCATTTTGTCTACCCTCAATGATCTACTTAGAGCTCTTGACCTTCAGACCTGTCAGATACCCAAGCTCAAGAGAGGAAAATCAGGCACGCAAACACTCTGGGCCAGTGCTCCTGTGGATCTCTGAGAAAGGCAATTCACTCCTGATCACTGATAAGCCATTCCTACCTCCTCAGAAATTTACTGAATTAAATGAAGATGCTGAAAAAGTGCTTGGGAAGTTAAGCTTCTGTGCTCTTTTAAATAAAGGACCACCAGCCCCCAACATACATTTTCAGAGAATGTAGAGAGGAAAAATGCTATTAAAAAAATCCCTACTTGCTAGTGTCCTTTTAAATTATGTAAAGCCAATTTCTTGTAATATTGTCACTGAACAAATAATCAGTTCGTTGAGGAAGATTTGTGGCTGCAATTATTTATTCATTTTAATGTTTGTTATTAAGCCTTCCTCTTGCTGTTTGCACCCATTATATGATGAAAGATCAATACAAAGAAGATGAGGAAGTGCAGAAATGACGGTCAATTATCAGGGAGTAAAGAGGAGAAGAGCAGCCCCGGTACAAATTCCTGTGAGAGCTACAACCAGTGTTTTAGTCTTTTGTTAATATTAGCCTTTGTTTTACACTGTGAAGTGGTTTTGTTGCTATTGTTATTTTTTTTTTTTTTTGTTTGTTTGCTTTTTGGTTTGGGTTTTTTTTCAACCTGGGCAGTAAAGTGAACACTGGAGACAAGTTTTATCATGCTTTTCTATTACATTCAATAGCAGGGATTGAATTACGAGAAGCAGTGGTTCCAAGTGGATAGACGGAGTCTGCAGTTGAGAAACAAGATTTTGAGTTTTTTTCCCAATTAAAGAAGCTACTGGCTGTGTATTTTTTTTCCCACCTTCTTGTATTTCTACAGGGGTAAAACAGCAGGACGCACTCTTGCCTTCTTCTTTAGTATTTTGTAATTTAAAAATGAAAAGTAACGTATGTTACTAAAATTGCAAGTATGTGTCTACATCTACATAGGTGTGGGCTCATTTATGTATATATATGTATATATAAAGACATACAGCAAAATGTCAATGTTTTATAGCTTAGATTAAATTGTGTCATTGTTACCAAGGATTAACAGCCATCAAAATCTTGGAGATGCATCACCATTATTTTAATTTATTCAGCAGTGGAGAGGTGAAATACATTTCAACCATTTCTTTCAAAATAGCATAGTTTTTTGTTAAATATGATCTTTCTCCAGAAAAAGAAAAAATACTTTCTGGCTGACAAAATATTTGATACTTGTTAATTTGTCTGAGATAATATCTCCTGATATTAAGATCCTCAGTTTGATTTTTTAACTGGGGTTGCAGAGAGTATTTTTTCTTTATAATACCAAAGAGGTGTCACAGTCTGCAACACTATGGACTGCTCAAAGAAGTTTTAAATGGACAACACAGGTAATTCAGCTGTGAGCCCTCATAACAAATCCGGTGAGTGCAGGGGCTACCCAAGTGGCAGAAAGCCTGAAAGTAGGTCCATGTTCCAGATTTTATATAGGTCTCAAGGGTCTCCTTCTAAATGCTTACGAAATCCATCATATAGCTTCAGGCCAGCCCTGAAAGTTGCCTTTAGAGAAAATCTCCAACACTCCAGATATTAGTACATACGGATGACAGGTAACTATGGTAAATATCTCTCAGAGTCACTTTCTGTTAATGCGGGGCCATGAACTCTATTAAAATGACAAAAATAATAATGTCTCTGAAATCATCCTCTCTCTTGCTACATGTCCACAAAACTTATGCCAAAGCTGCCTTCATTTCTAACTGCTTTTTATCTAGCTTCTTGCCATGGTTGAGGAAAAAATAATTCACAAGATGACGTGGTTTCATTCCCTGTTTTATTATTTTTTTTTTCACTTTATAATGAATGTTTAATAGTAATAAAAAAAAATAAAATTCCTTAATTGCAGTATATTCATATAAGTTTTCCTTGTCATCCAGATTCTGATCTGAAGAAAGATATTCCCTTCACCACTGCTTATTTCAGCCATTCACTTCCTTGAGTTATTAACTTACAGAAATATTGAATTTCACAATGAGAAGAAAGACATTTTTAATAATATGAATTACTTTATGGTATCATTTGCACTGAGTTCAGCATGGTATTTTTGATGCTCTGACAACAGTGAGACTGAAAGTACCCACAAATGCATATTTGGAGCAGCAGTTTTCTGTCTAGTCTGTAAAACTGTGTACCATAGAGCAGGGCAGAAATCTATGCCTACAGCTATACACCTGATATTTAGCTATCCTGTTTCATTCTTGTGAATCATCCTATTTGACTTACATAGGTAAATCTAACACATCAGTATTTGCAGTATTAAGCTTTAACAACAGTAACAGAAACGCTGGATATTTTCAGCATAGATAAATCCATCTCATTTGCTTTACTAAATGCTGCCTGGCAAGCAAAGTTATAGAATTTAGCAGCATAAGGCACAAAGCAGTTGGAAACAAATCTGAAGCTCTGGAGATCACTCACAGAATTAAGTGCGTTTCAATGTGTAGGTAGTTGTCAGAAGTGCTCCATAAATCTCATTCCAATAAAAATATTGCATGATTATTTTTTCCTTGCATACATATCTGGATAAAATAGAAGCCTGTCTTTCCTAAATGCTCATGTCAGATTTTAGAGGTTTTTTTCTCATTCCTTTCTTTGCTGAATTGAGTTCCTGTTACAAAAACAGATGTTGGAAGAAATACATTTCTTGGCAAAGTTAAGAGCTACAGAGGAGAGCAAGACATTGTTCTTCATTTTACTATGCACTTTCCCTTGAAACTCACTGACTGCTTAAATCATCTCAGCTACACAGGAACCTTTAGCAATAAAATAAAAACTGTATTAACCACTAAATTTTATACATAACTGGTATTTCTCATTGACACAGAGTTTATGAAAGTTGTCAGCTTCTGAGTCCAATTTATATGAAGGCAATCATAATCTGAGGGCATATGAATTGATCTAGCCAGAAATTTTGCAAATAAAATTAACAAATATATTAATTTTTCTTCCCCCTCTGAAGATCCACTTGCGGTTTTCCACACTCTTGGCAAGGGACGAATAGAAAGCTGAATACAGAAGTTTAGCCTGTCCATTAAGTTGAAACTTCCTGCTGGGGTTTGAGGAAAAGTCTGGCATAGAAATAGGTAACCATTTAGCTTCTGGGCTGCTTGGCCTCTCCAGCTCAAAGGAAGCACAGGGCCAGAGGTTATGTATTATTCATTTTTCAATTGGACTCAGTGGAGAAATTTGAGAGTTTACTACATAAATATGTTAAATTTAAGTACATCATGCATTTCCATAAAACTCACAGAGGCCCAGATTCATCATTTCCTCCCAGCTCAAGAAACTGCTTTAAAGCATGCTCAAATTGACTTCAACAGAGCTGTAAGCACTTGCTGAAAGCTCAGAGTGTCCTTAAATGATTAGGAGAATAAGGACCATCTGCATATGTGCAAGTGCTTTGCTGAGCATTCGCAATGTCCAATCCACAGCCCCAAGAAATCCATGAGGTTTCTCTATTAATGCCACTGGGCCTCAGATTTGGTGTTAACAGTTGGATATTGCCAGTTCAGAGCTCTCTTGCTGCTTCCTTGAAAGGAGATGGCATCCAGCCTTTCATTGCAGGGCCCCGTGCCTTGCATTAGAAAGCCCTGGGCGGCACTCTAAGGTTTCTTACCCAGCGGTGTCTTGGGCCTTGTCGTGCTTATGATTTTAAAATGCACTTCTCAAAAGTGACCACGGACACAACCAGAATAACAATTCCTGTGGAATCTGTGTGTGCCACGGGGAGTGGGGGCTTTTTGTCAGGGTAGGAAACTCCACACTCGCGCTGCTGCACACTTAGAGATGCATTTCCAGCAAAAGAGACTCGCTGCAGAGCTATTTGTTACCTAGATGGCTACAGATATTGGAGTCTAAATTTAAGAATGTCGTGAATGAACCGCATTATTTATCAAACAGTCTCTTCCTACAGTCAGATGAGGTGAGAGCAATCTGTGTTTCAGCCAGTTCCCTGGCCCACATTAAAGTTAATGCAGGACTATTGAATTATGTTCTATAATCCTGATTTTGAAGGCAATTTAATTCTTACTTATTTCAGCACCTTCTGCTTTTAATGACTGCTTCTCTTTTTTTCCCCCCACTTATTTATAGGACTGTTTATACTACCCATGAGATGACCAGATATTTAAATTCTCCCTGAGACTTGTCCTTTTCCTCAATATCCTGAAGTAAATTATCCACAGGAGCAATTCTTGCCATCTCAATCCTCACTCTTCTGTGCCTCAGAAAGAAACTTCAATAAAAAACCTCTTGTTTTATTATGGTGCACCAATGTGGTAGTTATTAATAATTTTCTAAATCATTCTTTATAATATATCTGGAAAGGGCAGAAACTTAGATTCCACTGATAAAGCTACGAGTGTGAGATATTAGCATTTATTAAAAAACATTTATTAAATGAAAACAAGACTGGTTAACAATTAAAACAAAATAAACTGAGCCCATTAAAAAAATAGTTCTTAATTCAGCAAATTACGAGAAAGCTCTCGAATTTTGCAAAAAATTCACATTCAAGCCATAGGTACAGAAAGAGAAATGCAGAATCTGAGGGGGGTAGTGGAATCTTTCCAGTCACAAAATTAACAAACAGAGACCATTTAGTGCTTCCATGAAGTGTTTCCCTGGAAAGAGACAAGGCTGCTTTTACAGAGGAAGACAGACACAGCTCTGAGAAGACCATCTGTGGCATATCACACAGAATTTAATTGTCCATGTTGGCCACGAAGTTTAAGGGTAGAAAAGACTCACAAAAAATGGCCTAATGGTTTGAAGAAATGCTTCAAAATGGAAAAAGCAAAGGTAAAAAGGAGAATATACTGGAAATTTGAAAATTTGTTTCAATCAGCAATGAAAAGAAACAAAATCAATGGCTGAACACTGGAGTTTAATTCAAAGGAGAAATCAGGTCCTCATATTTAACAAGACTAAATAAACAAATTTTTGGAACAAACTGCCAAAGGGAATGATAGTTTTTGCTTGGTGGGTTTAATTCAGCACTGCAGACTTTCTAGACAATGTTTGCCATACTGTAGGCTGCTATGCTAAATACAGGAACAACTAGATAAAAGAAAAGGAAATTATTTATGCAGGGTATGGGACTAGAAAAATTAATTATTCCATTGGGGTCAAACTTTTGCATGATCTAATGGATGTCGTATGATCAGAGGGTTTAGAAGTTTCTCTATAATGAGAAAATAGACCAGTTCAGCTTATTCCCTTTATCAAAGTAAGGAGATGACTGTATTGTAGTCCGTAAGCAGGAATTAGAAGACAACCAAAACACAAAACACAACCATGAAAAAACAAGACCAAAACCCATTATTAAGTTGTGGAAAGATGAAATGTCAAAGTTTAGGATGGATACATGGGTGGAAGGATAGAAATGGAGTTAAGCATGACAATTTAAATGTTTGGGTTAACACGGTTCAGAAGCCTGTGTTGCTTAAACTCTTTGTGCAAATACTTTAATGTCTTTCTAAATGTTGTAAGTCAAAAAACTGACTGAACCTGTGGGTCACAGAGGATCGCATGATGCTGTTGGAAGCATCCCTTTTGACACTTACCTCAGAGAATTTCAAATACCTACATCACTCAAAATCCCCAAAACCCTCAGAATGAAGCATAATCCAAGCTTGCTTTATCAACAACAATTTTTATTGTCAAAAAGGTTTTAAAAAATAGCAACCTTCCATCACAGTGAGTAACACACTCATGTTTCATCTAAAATAGCTGATTTACCTACAATTGTTTTTTACTATGATGCATTAGAACACAGTGAAAGACCTTTTGGCATGGGAGAAGAATCACAATACCACACTGCTATCTCTTCTCTTCTATATCTGTAAGTTTTGTAGCTTTTAAGACCTATTTCTATTTTTAGTCTATTGCTGCAATAAAAAAATGATAGTCACTTGTGCTATGTTATTAACTCTACCCCAAAGGGTTCTTGTTCATTTCCAGATAAATATCGTTTTCTGTTGTTGATTATTTGGATATAGACATTAAGAAGGATCCTGATAAGCTCCTGTGCCACATGGAAATATGGCAGGATCATTCCCAGGGGTTATGCTGCAATATTTCAAGTGCTTAGAGCAATGATGTAAATGTCAGATGGCATAAACCAAATAGGTTTTTCAAACCCACTTTGTTGTCAGCACCCCACGTCTCTGAGCAGTGCCTTGGTTTGCAAGCTCAGAATTCCACGGGATTATGGTACAACATCTGTTGTCTTCAGGAGCTGTGCTGGAATTTAAGACAGTTTTATCCAACGTAAATCAGTTGGGTTAATTGTAGCAATGTTGAAGACTCCACCTTAAAAATTAAGACCTTTAAGAGACAACTGGGAAGTTTAGGAGCTTATTAATGCAAGTTCCTAAATTAAATTACTGACATTTAGCAGAAGGAATACTGTTCACTCTTTCCCATCAACCCAAGTCACTTCTAACCTTCCATAACAAACTGAAGCATTCCCTTTTTCTGGAATTTAAGGGGAATGCCAAAAAAAGAAAAGGCAAAAGAACCAACTCTGTGATCTTAGTTCACTCTGAAAAATGCATATTCTTAGTTTGTGAGCAATGATAAAATTTCCCATTCTCTACTATAAAATGTAAAAAATGAAAATAAATTATTCATCTTCAGTATGACCAGGTTTTCCTCTTCTTTTTAGTCTATTTAATATTATCAGTTTTCTCTTTGCATTAGCAGCATAGAATAAAGAAACACTAATGCAAAATTGTGTCTCCAACAATCCACAGCAGTCTTACATTTAATACCATTTCCCTAATGACCATGTACCAAAATACATAATTTCTTTCCAAAAGTTAGTGTTGATTTATTTAATACATTATAGACACTTTGCTTTTTCCTGGTAATTTCTGATATTGCCTTTACTTTTATCAGAGATTTTGACATTTTGATATTAAAAAGAAAAAAAAAAGAATAAAAGTGATTAAATTAGATTTGGATGACAGAGCCTGTGGAACTCAAAAAAAAAAAAAAATCCTGATCATTCACTGATGGTTAAATTAAAAAAAAAAAAAAGAACCAAAGAAAGCAAAAAAAAAGAAATAAAAGCAATAATTCTGTTCACAATCGCACCATGTGTACTTGGAAAATTACACGTTATGCTGGAAGCCAACTCTTATGATTATGATATCTTTTATGTTCTTGGCTTCCCGATACCAGAATCTTTCTCATTTTAAACAAGCATGAAAGTGGGGAGGAAGAGGAAGGTAGGTGAGTTCAAGTAAGACTAACAGCAACTTGCAGCACAGTTTGAGAAACTGACTTTGTTGATTTAAGCACAGTACAATAAATCAGATTCCATGACCCTCTAAGGGTCAACTTCCAGCATTTGAAAAAGTGAGATAAAGTGAAAAACCTGAAGATAAAAAAGAGTTGCTGAAAGCACTTTTCCCTCCCAAGCCCTCTTGAGAGCATTTGAGTTTGCAGGTCCTTCTGAGGCCTGTTCTCTATGCATTTTAAAAGGTGGAAGGGGTTTTTTTTTTATATTTTCCCCACATTTTTCCACTACAGGCTAGCTAGCTACTTAATGATTACCTGACTAATTTCTTTTTCACTTGATTCTTGATATTTGAAGAAACACAGCCATAGAACACTACAGGCCTTCCTCTGTTCTTATGGATAGTTCAAGCTAATTTACTGCATATTTATTCAAAAATTTGTACACATGTATATAATTACTGACACTAAAAATATACACTCAGAAATAAGCTCATCCAAGAAAGACAGACTCAGAAAATATAAATCCCAAGGGAGTTTTTAAATATTTATGCAGCAATCCATCACCTTCCACTTGTTCTTTATGGCCATCCCCATAATCAGTAAATCGATGTTCCGTAAGAACCAGGACGGTCTTAGGATATAACCTTTCTGATCTTCTGGAGAAGAATGTAAATATATGAAGTTACACAAAAATCCATTGCCATTAGAAGCTAGAAGGGTTCTAAACATTTGTACAAATTTCAATTGTATGCAGTTAAAGCAAGAAAAGAGAAGAACCCTGACACAAAAACAAAAATGATTCAGGGGAAACTCAGCATACAGCTTAAATATGTGTATATCCATGCTCCTAAAATGCCTACTTGTCCCCCAGTACTTATCACAGAAATTAAAATACTGCTGTTCTAGTTCAACACTTCTAAGACTAGGCAGAGAAATTATGTAAAAGTATCAAATATCTAAAAAAAAAAAAAAAGTAGTGTACTTTTAATCTTATCCAAATTAGCAAATTCACCAGCCTTTCAATAACTTTAACTAGCAGATCAAATTGATTTTGGCAAGCTTCAAGCACTTTCAGCATTGCTGAACTTGAAGCCATCAGTGAACCGGGTCTGACACACATGAGGATGCAAAACTGAAAAAAGTTTCACTCTTCTTAGTTGTCAGACACCAACCAGATCAACCAGTTTTGGTGTTGAGTTTATGATTTTGGTGTTGAGGTGGTGTTTTTGTTCTTACTGGCATTGGGGTTTTACTTGTTTGTTTGGCTGGTTTTTGTTTGGCTGGTTTTTGTGGTGTTTTTTGTTTGGTTGTTTTTGCTTTTTGTTGGTGGTGGTTTTGGTTTTGTTTCGGTTGGTTTTTGTTTGGTTGGTTTTGGTTTTGTTTTGGTTAGTTTTTGTTTTGTTGGGTTTGGTTTTGTTTTGGGTCTGTTGGTGGTTTTGTTGTTTTTTAATCCATTCTGTTGAAATCTCATTACTGTGAGAAAAAAAAATCCTGCCCTGTCTACATTTTTATTTGTCTGTTTTACCCATTGACAGCTCCCTACACCATGAGTCAAGGTGTAATGCAATATACTTTCACAAAGGGAGAAAATCTTAGTTCTCTCCTCCCTTCTCTTTCTGCCTTTCCCAACACATGTTACCATAGACTTAAGCCACCCAAACTTGCATAGCAGTTAATTAATTTTTTTTTTAAATCTAGACAAGACCCCTATGTATATTTTTGTACCTAAGTCTTTATGTATAAATGAAATGTTTATAATATATACAGTGCATACATATATTTAATTATACATTGTATGCACATTTATAAATGTTATACAGAGAGTTTATGGATAAAAAATAAATTAATACAGACTCTACCAGTGTCTACATGTTTGTGTGCATATTTATATTTTAATAGCACAAACTGCAAAGAGAAGTAAGGGGATGGGAAATAGAACAGAAGCAAGAACACCAAAATATTTAGGAAAGTTTGGGATGAGAGAAGCTCAGCTAAAATTCTTTAGCGACCTTACCTCTGTTGGGTGCAAATGATGCTCTCTGTAATATACAGATAGATGTATAACCCTGTTAACTGCCTCATCCTGTGGTGTCATCATTACTGTAATTAATGAATTACCATATCAGACTGCAATGACTATAAAGTTTTAGGGAATAAGCAACCGTTACCTGCGACAATATGGGTTGGTGGACACCAATGGCTTATATTTCATATTGGACTGGTCAGGAATGATGACACCAGCAATGTCCTTCACTTAAAGAGGGAAAAGGAATCAACTTAGAACTTTCCCAAATGAAAAACTTTGCCCTTTTGCTGCCTTTCCTAATAGAAAACAAGTTAAAATGTACCATTGGGCAGGTTAATTGACTTACAAGTATGTCTTTTTAATAAGTGTCATAAAGTATGTCATGCAGCCGAAACTTGCTTCCAGTGCATTTTTTAAACTGTTGTCAACCAGATTAAAGTTTATTGTTCACATGTAAGTTTCCGTTTTCAAGCAGTAATGAAAGACATTAAATTGATTTGCCATGCGTGGATATGAGGTGGGTTATGTCCTCTGCTCTTCGTCAATGTGCCTTTCCCAGATGCTTTCCTTCTCTGCTGTTTGTCTAAGCCATGAATGATCATGAAACATTCTCCCTTCCCCACGGCCTGAGATACAACTCATCATTTCTCCAGCACGCCTTAAATTAAAGGTTAGTGTACGTGGGAACCTGATTCACCGCAGCTTGACTTCAATTTTGCCTTTTTATAAGTCTTTGAAGTTTTTGATGGAGAAGTGATTGAAGAAATCCTACAGTGAATCAGGCTTTAATAGTGCTCTGTTCAGGGCATTGAGTGTCTTTCTTTGTTGCCAGCACCTGCATGGCGGTGCTCCATTACTGAAATTAGTGCCTGACACAACTCAAGACTGCAAAAATTCCGCAATAATCCCAACATTCAGCTACTTAAAACATAGCCTGTCTGTTGAGGTTGTGCCTGGTCTTCACAGAGGGAAAGAAAAAATTAAAATAACAAAAAAAAGAGGATTTGTCAGTAAGGAAAAATGAATTTTAAGGAAAAGTACTTGTTATCAACAGTGAGGGAGAAGTAAACTGCAAAACACGATAGACATGAGGAAAATTCCTGGAGCAGGAGGCACTTAATAATGCTTAATAATGGTGATGACTACAATTGCATTTAGCAATACACTTTTTCTTTGACTTTTTTTTTTTCTGTAAATGATGCCCCTCACTTTCAAAAAAATAATAATTAAAAAACATAGATTAAAAAAAATCAAGCAAAGAAAGAAATAAGCAACAAAAAACATGTCAGCATCTTTCCAGGTCTGTGTCTGTTTTAGAAAGTAACAAGTGCTGCCAGTCCAAAATCTCTGTGTAGGTACTAAAAAGCTTTTAACATTTTTTTTTTTTATTTTTATGCATTTCTCTTTTTTCAACAAAACAGGGTTTTTTCTCTTTTTAGTATTTCCACCTCCCAAAACTCAAAAATTGACAGTTTCTCAGGTCCAGAAAACAACACAGTTCAAACAAAGTAATTTATTAAACTGTTATAAATTTTCATCTCAATCAGTAAATTAGAGACTCCTGTGCTGAATAATTGCATTTCAGTTATACAGGTACTTATATTAGGCTGATAGCCATAGAGACATCACATTTGTTTCTTTTTTGTCTGTTAGTTTGTTTTTTCAAATATTTTTTCTACAAGCTATTTACTGTAAATTCATGAAAGCTGTATCTTAAGGACACTAAAATGGATCCTGTAGCTCAAAGTTGACAGCAATGTGATTTTAAGGATGTGGGGGTGGATCTCACAAGCAAACAGATGGAATGGCACTCGTCATGACATCATGGCATAAAATTGTTTTATCCTAGATGTTTCCTATTCTTCTGACTAGTGTAAGTCAATTCTATTATCAGAAAATGATATAAATTAGTGTATTTTCTCTACCTCTGAAGGTAAAAACAAGGTCTTGAATAAACCACAGCACACTGAACAGAATGATTTCACTGTAACAACCTATATCTACAGAAATCCAAAATCCTGACTTAACCCTCAGTGAAGTTCTTTACTTTGATTTCCATGGGCCTTTACCCAATTTCAGCCTTAGCAGTGAAACAAACTGGCAATTTTGTCTCAAAGCAAGTTGTTCTGAGTCTCTCCCTTTCCTCAGTGTCCTCCAGGCCAGTTTGGCTACTGATAAAAATAATTTAATATAAATATTCTTTTTCCATATGTTTTTGGTTTTTGGTTTTGGGTGTTTTTTTTTTTTTTTTTGTTTTTTTTTTTTTTTTTTTTGTTTTTTTTTTTTTTTTTTGAGGGAGGGTTTCTTATATATTTTTTCTTTTTTTTTTGGTTTTTTTTTATATATTAGTCTTTGCTGATTTACACCCCATTGCCATCTCCACTGCAACCCACTCACTTCAGAAACCACCAGATACATGCACTTTCCAAACTAAAGACAGCACGATCTGGTCACAGCAAACAAAGTTAACTGAAACCTGCATGAATAATTTAATCACTCAGTGACTATTGGCCAGGCAGGCAAGATGAAGCTTCTGCCCCCAAATTATTAAAGGCTTTTACAGAATCATAAAAAGAGCAATAATTCAATCTTTTTTTTTTTAAAGGGCACTAAATATAATGCTTATTAAATGCTGGGTACAGCTGAGGTGTGCACTGGGATGAAATAGAAAGCATGCTCAGCAGCAATATGCCAAGTGCATGTTTTTCCCTTTTGCTGACAGGCAGATAACCTGACCCAATAAATAAAAAGTACTCTGCTGATTTCACCCCCCCACACCCCTTTTCTTTCTGAACTGACTTGCTAACGCATGGCACACTGCTAAAAAACAAACTAACACGCAAAAAAACATGAAAAAAGAAAAAAACCCAAAACCCCTAAGCACATAAAGCTTTTGAGAGAGCAAATTTTCCTCGATTTTGCTTCCTGTGACAGAGTTCCATGTTTAATTTTGAAAACTGAGGCTGAAGTAACAGGAAGGTACCAGGGAAAGAAAATATGTGTACTCTGTCCTGCTGTACTACTGACTCACTCCCTTGCTGGCAAGTTGCACTTTCTGTTCTTAACATTTGCCTCATTCTCTTGACCATTAAATTAGGGTTAATGCTATTTACTAACCTCAGTGTGGCAACACAGTTCATTAATGAGACACAGTACTGCCTCAAGAAGAGTCATGTAACTCTGAATATTTCACTTTGATTTCATCAGTAATTGTACAGACATTGCATTTCATGTGGGGAACAAGAATTGCCAGAACCAGAAAGAGAAAGCAACCTGCTCTTGAAGGAAGCAGAAAATATTGGCATCCCGTTACATGGGCACGGGTAAAGAGGTTCTCTTTATCATGCTCTTAAATTAAAAAAAAAAAAAAAATATATATAAAAACAACTAAATAAAACAGAAAAAAAAAATTAAAGGAAAAAGAAAAGGAAACCTTTTCTGCAGCATCTTAGTGGTTGGAGTATGTCTTTGTAGCCTGCAATTCCTTTCACCATGCAATTCTGCCAGCATGGGTTTGTGAAAGGCAAGCCCTGCTTCATCCACCTGATCTCCTTGTATGGCAGGGTGGGCTGCTCGGTGGATGGAGGAAAGGCTGTGGATGTGAACTCGACCCAGACTTCAGAAAAGCCTTTGACACATTCTCCTGGAGAAAAACTGACTGCAAATGGCTTGGATGAGTGCCATCTAGAATTACATCCAGCTGGAGCCTGGTTACCAGTGGTGCTCCCTGGGGATCTATGGTTCTGTGTTTATGTGTAGCCTAAGAACTGGACAAATTACTGTGTTTTCTGCACCTGAACTGAGGAATGGTTTTTAACTCCACAAGCAATGAACATAATAGATCTGTCCTACTTTGAGTTGTTGTGAATGCCTGTCTCTATTCACTGTCCTTGCACCTCACTGGGAAAGTGCTGCTCTGCTCACAGTTTGATCATTCATTTCAGTGGACAAATGCACCACGGGAAGGGTCTGCCCAGATGAATTGGCCAGGTGACTATCATTGCTGATGGGGATATTTCTATTTGCAACTATCACTCTGAAAATATCCTAGATTATTTTTTCTTTATATCCTAAAATTCTTATAAA
The DNA here is from genome assembly GCF_027887145.1 of Ammospiza caudacuta. Lineage (NCBI taxonomy): Eukaryota > Metazoa > Chordata > Aves > Passeriformes > Passerellidae > Ammospiza > Ammospiza caudacuta. The sequence goes on along the minus strand of NC_080632.1, from coordinate 81,752,519 downwards.
GGCTGTATTTATCTTCCCCAATCAGAAGGTTTTAAAATCAATATAAAAATAGAGATTATTTAATTCACAGTTTCATTGCCTTATTTTTTATTATTATTATTTTACTCTAGGTCTTTCTGATATTCAATTCATTATGAATTTATTAGGATTTTTATTAGACTGGGTTTCTTTTTATTATTTTTTTGCATTTGTTAGAATATCACATTTTAATATATATTAAAAAAAGTCTTTGAATGGAGGCAAAACTTGCTTTAAAAAAAAAAAAAAACCTTATGGGATATTCAAAGGAATTTCATAGACCAAGGACCAGATGGATCTTAGGTGCCTACCTGCCTGCTGAGAATTTGAGCCTAAATTCCTAGGTTATGAATGTTCAACCTACCTGATATACAATTTTAATACGACTTGATCTAATAATTGAAAAGCTACTGAAAGACTGCCATCAACTCCAGCAGACTTTGAATAAGATACTGGAATAAGGAGCAGAATGTTTTGTGGTGCTGATTCATTATATAAAATTTAATTCATTATCAAGTTTACAAAGATTACCCTTTTCCCAATTGACTATTGTGTAAATATCTTAAAACCCTGTGGGGTTGAAATGTCTTGGCCTGTTTCATGTTCAGTGTTCATTTTCACTCCAATTATTTCTTACTTGCTTTATCTACACATATAATCTGCCCATTCCTCCCACTTAACATATCCTTTGAACTTTTCAAATGCCTTCTGCTCCTCCTTATTATCTTTCCTTTACCACATCCTTGTCTCTTGTCCTATTTTTGATACTTTTTACTTGGATGGATATAGCTGGTATCCATCCTCTATATCTGCCAATTAGATACAGAACTTCACACTTTTTTTTTCTCTTTTTCATAATGGTTGATTTTCTGCACTTCTGGTGATATCATTCCACTTCCTGAAAAATTATTCCATATATTAGATCCAAACCAGTCTCAAAAAAAGAAAAAAAAGAAAAAAAAGAAAAGAAAAAAAAGAAAAAAGGGGTGGGGGTGGTGATGAGGGAGAGAAGTTACATTAACTTCTGAGATTCTATTTTCACATACCCAGAGGAATAATTCATATCTGAATATACTATGATCACTAAAGTAGACCTAAGTTGTTCAACTATTTCTGTTGCCTGCATCATGCCCCAGGTTATTATCAGAGACCTAGTCCAGAGCAGTTTCTGACTGCACTTGCTGCTAAGTGCAACTGATAAACCAGCTGATGACCACAGTTTCTCTCTGACCCTCCAGTATGGCCCAGTCATTAGCAAAATACATGAGATTTATCTTTAATGAATGTTCAGCTAAGGGAATAGGAAGCTGGAGATGGAGGAGGAAAATGAACAGGCATGTGTAATGAAATGATTGATGCTTTATTTTTTCTGCATCCTTTTCAGAAATCTAAATGCCATCAATGACTTACATAATCCATTGTCAACATTTATTCTTACTTCAGCTATCTCAATAGTGGTAGGCAAGCTGCTTATATAATTTGTCTCTTCAGGCATAGTATCTTCCCTCCTTTATTACTTTAATCAATCATTGTTAGCTTATGTATAGCACATATCATTGTTGCTGTTCTGTGGTGTGTCAGTCATTCATGCCAAACAGACCAGCCAGCAGCCCCGAAGGACCTCTATAAATGGAAATTCTCCTTTGCAAGCTGTTAAGCTTAAATGAGAGCATGAAAGCCCTTGCATGAGCACCATAACCTTCCACAGTGCAGAAGGCTTTGGTAACAGTGATAGAACAGTCAGCACTTCCCAAACCAACACATCTCCAGGCGATGTGATGATCCTGCTCGTTGCTCTGTGCCGCTGCCATATAAAAATCATCATCAGAGAACCGGGCTGAGGTCTAGACCTGTGGCAAGACCCAGCTGCCTCCCATGTCACTTTAAATGGTTGCCCAAGGCGCTTTATTTAACAGTTTATTAGATATTAATTTAGCATTTGGTATCCTTTTTTTTTTTGCCAGACTGATGCAGGTTTCCTTCCATACGCGCATTGCTAATAACATGGTAGGCTCTGACTCTAGGTTCAGATCTGTATAAAGGTGCAGGGGAAAAAAAACCACTGTGTGTCTGTGTTGATGAGTCTGTGTCAGGCTGACAAACGAAAATGAAATGAAGGCATAGAACAAGGTGAAATCCTAATCCACTGAGGACTTATAAAACCTCTGATGCATACAGCTGCACTTGGAATACAGGGCATGGCAAAGAAAGAGATTCCTTACCAGAACATTCCCACTACAAGGTACTGCTGTTTATATCCAGTTTGATCTCGCAGGCCACATTTCAGGAACTAGTTAAACATTGTGCTGATGACAAATCTCCGGTGTAACATTTCTGACACAAAAGTGTTACCTGATCCTCACCTGGTGACGCATGTTTGCCCATTTTCTCTTGTGCTTCTTATATGGAAAAACATGGAATTATTAGAGGAATTTTTTATCTTAGAATAAAATTTTCCAGAGTGCCAGTTTTGTGGTCTGATTCCAATTATGTCTCTATCTTATGGGTGCAGCATGGAAGCAAAGCATATTTCACCATCTGAAAATCTGGCTCAGTGCTCTTATTAAACACTCTTTGGCAGACTGGAGCTGCTACGTCAAATGCTGAACAACAGGGAGGATGTAAATATCCATTTCCACTGTCTCACACCTCAAAATAATCTTTATTATGCTGATTCTTCCTAGCTGGTCAGTTATGTGATTCAGCAGCAGTGATGTTCCACATTTCCACCTGTTTGCATTTACTCTATGGCTGCAAAGGGAACAATGGGGAAAATAATGCTCTTGTGAGCTATTCTGTTCACTATGTGTCAAAAAGTAATTTGAATCAAAGAGTCAGTAACTTAATTGATGGCGATGGCTCCATCCAAAAAACAACCAAGAAATTGATGTTGTGCAAATTGCACATATATTGCTCTTGTTTGAGCAATGCTCAATATGCGAGCATATTCTTGTTTGCCTTGACAGCATGTAAATTACCTTTTAGACAGCTCAACACATTACTTAAGATGTGGCTGTGTGTGAATTTTTTAGCTGCTTACAGGGGCAATAACAGCCTTCCTGTGAAACTAAATCTCATGTTCGTCTTCCTGGGTTTTGAGCTTTGTTTTTGATAGTTATTTGGGTATTTTTTAAATTTTAGTTTCTTTTATTTTCTTTTTTAATAATTTTATTTTGTTTTGTTTTCCTTTGCTAATTCATGGAACATACCAATTACTATTTAACATCTCAAATTTTAAACCCTGTGCCTTTTCAGCAATGCAGCATAACAAAGAATAGAGTAAGGCAGTGATTCCCTCAGCAGAGTAAAATTGGAGGTAAATAGAGAAGATCCAGGTAAGTGCCTTGGAAAGATACACACTGTTTCAGAAACTTTTCTATTATATTAATATATTAATTTGTCTCAAGTAATTTTAAACTCTTGTATGACCTACCTGAAGTCAAACAGTTTTTGCTTGATGTTTCTGACATAGTTGGTGGAAAGAGACACACAACATTCAGAAGGGATTCACTACAGTTTCAGATGATTTTGGAATCAAAGAATAATGAAAAAGGTTTGGGAAAGGGTCTTAAAAGTTCCTCTAGTTTCAAACCCCACTCCATGCACGGGGACACCACCCACCAGGTCAGGATGCTGAGGGTCTCATTCAACCTGCCCTTGACCACTCCAGGTATGGGAAATCAAGGAACCAAGATCTTGGTCTTTAGTATGCAATTAAAAGCATCTATTTAAGCCTGCTCTGAAATGGGTTTACTATTCACAACATATCTGTCTGCTATTAACTCCAGAAGACAATGACTGAAATCAGTATTTGTCATTTCAGGGACTTTTCAAACATGTGGTCACGGTATTTGTTGTTGAAGCCTATAAATGTAATCAGAATGGAACAAAGATGGGCAAGGAAACAGTGCTAAAAGATAAACATGACTTGCCAAAGTTACAAGTTAAAGCTTTTGACAGAGGAGTTTATTATACAAATATTTCTGGATATGCAGATATGTGAATCGTGATACTTTTCTTAAATAATGAAATTATTTGAGAAATTTATTTTGCATTTTTTTAGTTCAAATAAGAAAATAAAAACATGGGTACTACAAATTGAGTAGCAACAATTAAATATATTAAAAATTCAACATATTAAGAATAATATTTTTAATAATACATTGAAATATTAACAATGCATCTATAGTAAAGGCAAAATATACCTTTACTATAGATCCATAAATTAAATATTCTTAAGGAGTTGAAAAGCTGCAGTAGCTACAAATACACTGCACATCACAGAAGACTGGTTAATATGATATTAACCAACCTTGAAAAAGTATAAGTTAAATCACACTAAACTAAATTATTCCTCTAGTTTCTACCAGATCGATACTATTTAACTTAAGTTGTTCAAGCTGTTTGGGTAACAGAAATGTTACCAAATTTACAGCTCATTAGGCAAAGAATCATGCTGAATTTTTGGCCCATTCCACACAAGAGCAAAATTAAACCAGTGGACCTGAGACTAAAAAAGGTGGTGCCAACCTGAGAGCAGCTTATTTTTCATCAGGCAGTAATGCAAGTCACTAGTCGTGTTTTCTCCATGAAGACAAACCACTGAGAAATTACAGTGTTTATACTGGTCCTGGACTGAGAAAACAGAATGGAAAAAGCAGTTCCATCTTTCAGACTCAAAAAACTAATACCATCAGCATAGTTCTGGGGAGAAATTCCACTCCAAATATTAATTCTGAGTGTCTTGTTACACATAAAATATTCTGATTCTGCAAAGAGTTCGTCCCCCACAATTATCTGAAATATCATATTCTCATAAAACTGAATACAGACAAACCAAATATATCATAATTTTTGACCTTTTTTTTTTCCCAAGGGATCAAATATGTGTTTTTGACGCATGAAGAACTTTCAGTATAATGTCATTTGAGATGTCTGCAAAAAGACCTTACAGAACATCTAAGAACAGATTTTAGAACAGTTGCACCAATACTTCTTGGTTAAAAGAATTTAACAAATGTATTTCTTTCCATAGTTTCTGTTTTAGTATTTTTTTCTTTCTTTGAGTCCTTTTCATTCTGTGGGTTTCTTTGCTTCCATGGGTCATATCAGCTTGAACCCTGTATTCATAATGACACAAACATGTACAGAAACATTCATATACATCACTCAGATTCTTTTGTTATTTCATCCTTTTTTTTTTAGTTTTTGCTGTGGGTGAACTATAAAGTTCTGCTGAAACTAATCAACACAAAATTATATATATATATAAAAAAATCTTCCTTACCCTTCTCACTGCTCTCATAATATTATATGCATATGAATTACCCTTGGCAAAATGAAAAAAAAAAAAAGAAAAAATTACTAGTTTTTGATCCTCTCAAGCAAATACTGATTGGCTTAGTAACAACAACAAAATATATATAATTAATTATAAGCATCCCTCCTGCCCTAAAAAAACAAAACAAAACAAAACAAAACAAAACAAAACAAAACAAAACAAAACAAAACAAAATAACACAAAAGACATCATAATGTATCAGTTTGGGGCACTAATGTATCTAATAGAGTATTTTGACTTCCGACAAGGCTCCATCTGCTGATAAACCTCCTCTAGAACTAGCTGTGATGCAACATATTTGAACCTTCTAGAGGCAGCTGAGGAACATTAAGATGCCATTAATGTTCATTTTACATGTCTGAGCTCTTCTGGTTGGGCTTCCTTTGCAAAATGTGACTGTAGGGTTATTTCCATCCAGATGTCACAGTGCACGTCTGTATTTGTTTATGGTATTTAATAATGTCTTCTGGCTGATCAGAGCAGTCTTAGAAGGCAAAGTATTTTTCTCAGACAAAACTTGTAGCTGCTATATGAATATGCAACATTTTAATGCAGCAAAATTAAAGGGAAAATAAAGGGGAAAAGTGACACTCATAGATGAAGAGGATGAAAGCAAGCAGTAGTAACATTGTTGGGTTTTTGAAATAAGGTTTTAATGAGAATGAATTAGGCCGTGATAGAACATAAATTGCACTATTTACAAGCTTAAATTAAGCATGTGTTTAAATTGAGCACAAGCACTTTGCTACCTGGGGATTTAGTGAAGATCCATTATAAGAAATGTCCTGGAAACCATGCAATGCAGTAGGCAAGTACTCTGAACTAAGACAGGTTGCTTCTTACTCTCTTTCTGATTCTTCTGCAGATCTTCAGTCTCTCTGATCTGATTTCCCATGTGTGCTTGCACCCTGCACTCATGTGTTAGGCAGGATCATATCTTCTGAACCTGTGGGCCTTGCCTTTTGCTCTCCTGTGGGCAGGAGAAATGATGGGCTACAGGCAATGCTAGAATATGTTTTTCTTGCCAGAGGAAACGTTAGTGGTAGTGACTTCTGACAGCCATATCTAATGTGTCAGAGGATTTCCAATGTACCATGCTGGCTCTGACAACAGAGACAAAGCTGAAAGATCAAAATCAATCATATTTCTCTTTGTTCCCTTTCTATAATGGTGGTTTCACAGCTGGAAGCTGGTGGGGCTGATGTTGACACAGACTGGAGCAATGTTTTCCTTTTGCTGCATTTTTGAGTTCTGGGGTTTCAGGTTTTCTTAGCACTTGCAGGAATCCAAAGCTGATTCCTGCACCCTCACCAGCATACAAAGGTCTTTAATGAAGCATAAACTACTACAACACCCACAGCCCAGTTCTGAGACTTACCAATGTGTGACAGCACACTAAAGTCAAGAGGAATTCTTATCATGGACTTGCCTGAACTGCCATCAGCAAAACAGACTCAGGAGTGTGAGTAAGGTCTGAGCAAACTGCTCTTTTATGACTCAGAGTAAATTCTCTAGATCTGCCACCAACTCTCCTGGCACTCTTGGAAAAGCAACGTGCCTCACCTTGATGATTTGCAAACCGCAGATATCTTCACACACCCGGTTTTGAAAAGGGATTTGAGAACCACGTCACGAAAACCGGAGAGCAACCTTCGAGCTCTGGATCTGAAGGAGAATCTATTTTTGTCAGATGTGTCCATATGATATAGAGGACTAATCCCGATTTTATTTCACAGGAGGCATTACACAGAGGCTGATTTCATCACAGCTTCAGGCAAGTCGTGGTGCTCCAGACTGCCACGCATTTTGATTCCCCGTGCCGTTCTGACGCAAGCAGAGAAGGACGCACCCAGAAAAAAGGGAAAAAAAAAACCCCAAAACTCATCTTCTCCTTCTTCTTAACGATGCCAAATGTGAATGGTGCAATAAAGTACATGTGTAGCCACATTAGCTTCTTTCCAAAATGAGGTGCACAGAAATCGAGAAGTGCCCATCACGCAGTATGAATATGCAAGTAGTCATTACAAGAACCATGCTCCCAAATGTGGCAGCAAAGCTTTGGAGGTCTGAAGAAGATGATTTCATGCCATCTGCCACCTGCTTCTGAAGGATAATGGCTGGCTGGTGTGTATGAGGCTTGTTCTAAATGTTATCATACTGTCTTCTTTCTTAAATTATGTGGCTAAAATGAGCCTGTCTTTGTTTTATTTCAATTGACACCAGATGCAGGGACTTGGATTCGGGTTTACTGTTTTGCAAACACAGGCTTGGCAAAGAGAAGGGAGGAATGATAGTCAAAGCAGCTCTGATAACAGAAGAAACCCTTCTGATAAGCCTTCACTTAAAATTCATCTGTAAGGAAAAGAAACAATAAAACAGCGCAGGATTCAACATTGCCCTGACTGTCATTAAAGGAACAAAGAATTATGTTGTTTCAGGTTGTTTTCTAATTCTATTGATGCTAATAATATTGATCATCATTACAAAAATCCAGACCTAAAATATATTCTCTGATTCAATCTGCCACACTGAAAAGGTTTACAAGTAGTGATATCAGAAATTTCTAATAGTTACAACAATCAACATATTTGAAGCTTTTTATCTCAGCCTTTTTATTCTATTTTACATTAACATAACACCTTTTTTTTTTTTTTTTTTAATTTAACCAATAATCACAGTAAAGTACAAGGAATTTTGTAACATCTGTCTCACCAAGGAAATCTGAAAGAGAAGTTCAGTTGTCAGCAAGGTAAGAATTGGTCCCTATCCTTTAACAAACATGCCATGGACTACTCTTCTCCAAATGTCACAATTTTAAACTAACATTAGGCTCATCATTATAATCTAATCTTGGAGCAGCTACTATAGAAAAGAAATAAAGAGTAATCCTCTACCTAAATTGTGTCCTATCTGGGACAAAGATAATATTTTGTTTAGGAGCCCCTCTGGTGTTGTCTTTTTTCTCTGGAAGCCTGAAATAGGTAATAGTACTGTGGTAAAGTTTTCTGGGTTTTTTTTGGTTTTTTTCTTCTTCTTTTTTTTTTTTTTTATCTCACAAGATATATAGAGGACGAACCTGGAGCACTTGGTTTTTTAAAAAAGCACAAGTAAGAAGAAAAAAAAATGCAGTATAAAAGGCCTTACCATGCCACAATGTTAGAGCTTTGTACGCAGATTGGAACTTTGTTTATTTTCGCTTTAAGGTAAAAAAGCCCAGCATGTCATGTTTGGTACGCAGAGGACATGGCCTGTTCATATTACAAATGGAACACTGCCTCTTCTGAATACACCTGGCTAGCACAGGTGTATTCTTTTCCCCTCACTCTCTGTCAGGGGGCACAGAGATGCCCCATGAGAGCAAGCCAAGGTGATCCAGTGCCCTCGCCAACAGAGATGTCTTGTGGCGTCCTGAGACAATAAGGACAGGTAAGGAAATGTGAAGGAATGATTCAGACCTAGGGTTTGGCCACAGATCCCATCAGCATGAAGAGGAGATGGAGCTGGAGAACAGTCATGGCATGTATCTGAGGGATGACTCCAGGAGATGAGGTCTGAAGTCCACTCAGGAGACAGGTCTGGAGAAAAGGATCCTGTGATGCGACTGGGACTTGTGTCCAGGACTGAGGTGAAAAGGGACCATGGCACCATCCTTCACCATGGCAGTGTTATAGGTAAAAGTTAAGTTAAATAAGGGTATAGTTCAATTATATTGTTTTAATTATGTTATATTAATTTTATTATGTTAAAAAGGGGGGGCTATTAGAATGTTCTAGGAGAAGGGTCCAGGGTTTGGTGGAAGGGCGGTCTGGCGAGGCAAGGAGAGGTTGAAGAGAGATTGGATGGAAGATCTGACCAATCATCTGAAGCCCTGCAGAAACGATTGGTCCAGAATGAACGGTGTTAAAGACCAATGAGAAGCCTGGAAATGCACCAATCACCATGCGGATCCAAAATGGACCAATCCTGGACTTGAAGGGGGCTATAAATGGAGAGAGTTCCGCTGGGTTGCGGTTTTTGTTTTTGGATGCTTGGTTTTAGTGGGGAGGACCCAGTGCACTTGGGGTTAGCACACTGTTCTGGATTTGGCTCACTGTGTGGGTGCTTGGGCTTATCCTGGGTACTCCAGTCCTTGCAGCTGTTTTAATAAACAAGAACCTCTTTCTTCAGAGAAGGTTTGGCCTCGTTCATATTCATAGCACAGTGGGCAGATAGGTCTCTTGGGTCTGGGGCAGGGTCATCCAGCAGGACCAATCCCATATGTGCTCCTCAGAAAATCAAGCTGCTTTCCAAAGGTTGCTTCAGCTACAGCCGAGTGACCGTGGCAGTGTCACTGTGTGCTCTCCACAGTCGTCCCAGTATGACCATGGAAGTGACCACATTTCCTTTCTCATTTCAAGACCCAATCCTCCCTCTGAAATGGAGACTTCACATGCTACAATGCCTAGCCCAAAGCTACATCATACACTGACAAATTTCCTTTTCTACCTCAAACACTTGTTATTTTGTTAGTTTGTTTATTCTTCCCACTCCTTTCCACTCCTTAAAAAGCAATACATAAGACTGAATCGAGATACCTGGTATAAGTTAAATTCACCTTAAAATCAGTGTAGGTCGTTGAAGGGCATGACAGAAATGTCAGTCACGGATTGTGTTGTAGTATATATTAATATGAGAGGTGGGAAGCATCATGAGAGGAGGAAAGGAAAAATTAGGGCTATTTTGCCATTGTTATTTATTTTTTTTCCCTGAAGGAACTTAAAAAGGCAAGTAAAGAACTGCAGAAAATATCTGTATAATTCTGTTACATGCACTGTATACAGAGCTAAACCATTAATGTAGCAGACTTCACGGACTCTAATAAAGAGGAAATTACCCTATATTTCAGCACTGTGTTCGCAGAGTTCCTCCTCATGTTTACAATCAGTGGGTAGCTGTTGAGCTCACAAAGCTTTTTTTTCCCCTCTGCCTAGCAGTCTTCCATAGTGAGGCATATTACTATGGGAAATGCAAGTGAATTTAAAATAAGCAGCGTTTCTCTTAAATGCTTGTAATTTTCTGGTTCTTCATCCCCTAGCAAATGCCTCATTGTGTTCGGCTTGTATCTACACATTTTTCCATTCAGATGCTTTTGTATTATTACTATTATTTTGCTTTCCAAGGCTAGGGGCTTTTGGGGTTGTGTTTTTTGGTGTTTGTTTGTTTGTTTTGGTTTTTGTTTGGGGTTTTGTTGTTGTTGTTTGGTTTTTGTTGTTTCGTTTTTCTGTTGTTTTGGTTTTTTTTCAGAGTGGTTTTAACTATATACATCGATTGTCCAGATGTGTACAAATGAGCTTTTCCATAAGTTCAAAGTCACTCATGAATAAGGGAGATGTGGCATTTTCCCCCCAGCTGCTACTAAAGCCTTACAAATCTCACAATCTCAAGGCAGATTCCTGGCCCAAACATCAAGTCCCGTCTTTTTAGGGAAATAGAAATTCATTTTCTCACTCTCCCAAAGTTAAAACTGTAAAGGAATCCTCCAGTTTTCTTGTGGAACAGAAGGTAGCAAGGATTTTAAATGTGTGTATTGTTAGCTACATATATATAAAATAAATACATATATACAAATACAAGCATATATATTTCTCTTGTTGCTACTTGTTCTTCAATAGAGCAGCCACCTAGATATAATTAAGTTGCAGGCTTAAGAACCAGCTGAGGAGCAGCAAAAAGCAAAATAACAACACAGAATAAATCAGTCAGAAGTTGTGTGGAAAAAGAAAAGGGAAGGGAAAAGGTGGCCTTTAGAGACACAGAGAGAGAGGTAAAACTTCTTATCAATGAATTTTGATTGAACATAAACCAAAGAAAAAACAAAACCCACACCTAACCTTGAAGCACAATTATTTTCTCCTCTTTGTAGAGGAAAATTACCATTCTCTAGAATGGCATTTGAAAACTGTCCCACAGACACACCCTCACTAGATACATCATATAAACCAGAGGAGACACATGTGAAGACAAACCTTCAGTTATGGTTTGCTTTAAAGCGAAGCACAGCTCGGTCAATCTGCAGTCTGAAATTTGCTTAATGGTTTATGTTTCTCATTTTAATCTCCTAGTAATATTCACTTTCACATTCAGAAATTCCTGCCTTCTTCCCCTCATCTCTCTCCACTCTCTCCCCTCCCCTTCCAATAAGGTTATTTGGGACTATTCACAGATCTCTCACTTCTTATGTGTTAAAGTCTGTTTCCTATAGGCCCACTCTTGCCTAGTGGATATGTACTTTAATTAAGAGCAATATATCTTCCTTTTTTTTTTTTTTTCTTTCCTTCTAATCTCTATCTGTAGTTTTGTCCTTGGAATTTCCATTCTTCAGGGCAAAGTCAATGGAGCTAATTTGTTTGCCTGGGATATATCTAGTAAATTTAGGACACTAAATAAAACAAACACAGGGATTTTTAATTATTATTATTATCGTTAGTTTAGGGTAAGCCCTGAAACATACAGGAGAAACAAGGGGGTAAGAATTCTTTTAAAATTGTCCCCAAGGCTACTTAAATTTGCCTCAAATAAGAACAGGTCAGTCTTCCTAAAATTGAAAACTGCCTAGATGAAGTCCATGGCAAAGTTGCTATTGTCTTCAAAGGAATCGGGGTTTCACCTTTTATCTTAAAATGTGAGCTCCACTGCTGCAGTAAACCAGTGCCACTCTCTGGCTTGAAATCAATAGAGGTCTCCTGATTCACACCCCCTGCATGTGCCTCTGTATTCCCACTGCCTGTGACATCAATCAGGGCACTTTCCCCCAGCCTCTCACTGCGGCAGCTCAGTCCTTCTGTGTCAGAGCACTCGGGATAATAGGGAAGCACTTCACAACACATCTGTTCAATCCTCACCCCAACACCAGTGACACAGTCCTCGTGAGAGAAGAATTAATATTTTCCAGATGGGGAAGCCTGTTCTTTAGGTCTTTTGATTTTTTTCTGAAGGGAAGGACATGGCTGGGACAGCTGAGGTAATTAGGGTGGGAAGGAAAGGGAGAGGAGACAGGACACCAGGATGAGTTCAAACTTCAGGAGCTAAATTGTGAGATAGCTGGAGGCATAGCCTGACAATATTTAACATCTGGTTGGGAATGATGAAAGGTAGTACTCTCAGTAGGAGGAATAATGTTTATTTGTGGATAGACCTGGACTTCTTGGAACACATTCAATGCCATAGCTGGAGACAGGGGGAAGTGTGCACCAAAATTTTCCAAGTGAGGTGTTTAAATGTTTGGAATCTGTGTTTAAGGAGCTAAATAAGCATTCTAGTCTTCTGCAATGGGTGCTGGTGTGCTGGTTTTGGCTGGCGTAAAGTGAATTCTGTTCAGTGTCCAGTGTGGGGCTGTGCTTTGGGTTTGTGTTGAACACAAGGTTGATGAAACAAAGATGTTTTTGTTATTGCTGAGCAGGGCTTGCACAGAGCCAAGGGCTTTTCTGCTTTTTGCCCTGCCAGGCTGGGGAGAGATTAATGTGCTTGGGAGGAGACACAGCCAGGACAGGAGACCCCAAGTGACCAAAGGGATTTTCCAGACCGTGTGAGATCATGCTTCGTATGTAAAGTCGGGAGAAAAAAGAGGAAGGGGGAATATTTGGAATGATGTTTTTTGTCTTCCCAAGTAATCATTCCACATGATGAGACCCTGCTCTCAGGGAGAGGGCTGAACACCTGCCTGCCAATTGAAGCAGTGAATTAATTCCTAGTAATTATTTTGCTTTGCTTGTGTGAACAGCTCCTGCTTCTTCACCTATTAAGCTACATTTATCCCAGCCCATGAGTTTTCTCACTTTTACCATGCTGATTCTCCCCCAGCTGCTGCTGATGTGGGAGTGAGTGAGGCAGTGTGGGGCTGGGGACTGGCTGGGGTTAAACCACGACAGCTGAGCACTCGGGATCTTTTCAAGGTAACACATTTATTTAGGTGCTCCAATTTGGGTTGGAAAGACCACCTCCAGGCCATCAGAGAAGAACAAGCGCCAGAGTTTCAAAAAGAAACAGAGGATGGGTTGGAGCCTGTAAATGACACTGAGCCACGGGATACAATGTCTTACTTAGAAGATTCATCTTGTCAGTACACAGAGCACCAGCAGGAAAGTTAACAGCCTGTCCTTCATTCTGCCAATTAATGGAGGTGCACTTTGAGCAGCAGAAGTATTGCTGTGCAGCTCCCTGGTTTCTCTCAGAGCTGGGCACTGCTGAGACAAGCCAAGTGTTTAAACAGATCCCTAATATAACTGCAAATATTGTCACTTCCCCCTGTGGAACTGAATTTACTTGGATTATTCTTTTTTTTTTTTTTTTTTTCTCTCTTTCTTTTTTCCCCAACTACTGTAGTGCCAATAGACCCAAACTAAGAATGGGATCTGAACTCTGACTCTGAAAAGGAAATGATCCTACCAGATGGGCTGACAATTTAAATAGTCAGAATAGACAAATGAATACTGTCAGTCCTATTACACAAGTGGGGAACTCATTAAATATTGTGCCCTATATTATACAGTTATTTAGGGGTAGAAATATGGGTTGAACATAGATCTCCTCTACCCAAGCTGAGTGCATTAGCCACTGTGTCTAATAAGGCCAGAAAGGGCAATTTTAAGCAGGAAAGAAAAGGAATCAAGGGAGAAAGCAGCAGAGTTGTTAATGTAGCTGTGGTTTTGCATATGTGTGAAAAAGGAGACCAAGGGTCATTCTGCAGAGACATAAAAATAAAAGAATAAAGATTGGAAAGTGACTCAGGAAATAACTCTGCAAAAAGATGGAGCAATTAGCCTTTTCTTATTTTCTTTCTTTGCATTATTCCTTTAAACTTTATTGATTTTTTTAACCATGTAGATACAAGGTTTTATTTTTTGTTTTATTATAGCATTCACCATCTCTTCAAATTCCAATAGATCTGGCTTTTGCTTTAATCATCCAATTACTACTGCTCCAGAAAAACTCAAGGGAGATGTTCCTAATGCTGAGAACAAAAAACCATATAGGCAGAGCAGTGCTTATGACCCTGTTGGAGGCTTTTTGATTATGCCTAACTACTGTGATCAATACTTCAAGACTTTTAAAACATGCATATTGGGTGAAATGTAAATGGTGATTTTATTTTTTTTTTCTCTCAGTAGGTTTTATTTAAAAGCAATTTGCTCCATTCTTCCTGAGTCACACAAATGCAAATTTCCAATGCTTTCTTCTGTATCACAAGTAATGAGGAGAACATTAAGCCACAAATAAAGCACAGATATATGAGTATGCATGTACAGGCAGAGGTCATGGATGGGATGTTTTGGTTATTCTTCTGCTGACAGAAGAGGAGCCTTGCACCTGGCAAGCTCATGTGCTTTATAATTCTCCATTCTAGAGAATGCATAAAAGAGCCCTTGTAGGCATTACAGGTTGCCCAGATATCAGATAGGTAGAGGAAGCTTGTAGGAGCCCTTTCCTTCAATGCTACAGCTTTAGCAGTGATTATCCATTATCCTTCCCATTTTATTTTATTTTATTTTATTTTATTTTTAATTTTCATCTCTTTATATGTCAGCTTTGACATGATGACCTGCCAACCCCCAGTTTATGAGGGTAGAATGTGTAATTGTTCATGGAGGATATTATCAGGTCTCCAAATTTTTTTTAATTTTTATTTTTAGTTGAAGCAGAGGCTGCCATGAAGAATAAACGTGATTCTTCTTGCTTGATCATTTGGTAAAATTGCAGGCCAGAAAAAGATGATAAAAAACCAATTTACTGTCTCTTAAACCAGACTACAATTTTCCTTTGATAGAAACTCTGTTATATACAGAGAGATTTAATTTTTTAATGCACCGAAAACCTGAAGGGAATTTAAACTGAGGATCCTGTGTTGAGGATCAGAATAGGACAAGCGTATACAGAATGGGCACACAGATGAGAGCAGGGGCAACTCACACATCCTAGGTCCCTCATGATAAGAAAGGCATTGAGGTTCTGGAGTGTGTCCAGAGAAGGCCACAGAGCTGGTGAGGGGTTGGGAGGACTCCAGTGAGGAGTTTCTGAGGGACCTGGGGGTGTTTGGCTTGAGAAAAGGAGGATCAGGGCCCTCCTCACTCTCTACAAATGCCTGAAAAGAGGAGCCAGCTGGAAAGCAGTCTCTTCTTCAAGTGACAAATGGACAGGATGAGACAAAATAGGCTCAAGCCGTACCAAGAGGAGGTTTAGATTGGATAGTAAGAAAAATTTCTTCACTGAAAGGTCAGACCTTAGAGCAGGCTGTCAGGGAAATGATGAAATCCCCATCCCCAAATCTCTCCAAAGACATATAGATGTGGCACTTAGGGACATGCTTTAGTCTGGACTCAGTTGTGTGAGTTTTATAGTGGGATTTGATGCCCCCTAAGGGTGTTTTCCAACCTATTCTGTTCTATTCTATTCTATTCTATTCTATTCTATTCTATTCTATTCTATTCTATTCTATTCTAAGAGAATTGCATTTCTTCAGCCTGGAAAAGAAAAGGCTTAGGAGTGATATAACTGCAGCCTTCCAGTGCCTAAAGAGAATCTACAAGAAAGATAGAGAGGGACTTTTTGTAAAAGCATGACCTTGTGACAGGTCAAAGGGTACTGGCTTCAGACTGTTAGGGAATCAGTTTAGATTAGATATTAGGGAAAGAGCTCTCTGCTGTGAGGGTGCTGGCACAGGTTGCCACAGAAATTGTGGTTGCCCCATCTCTGGAGATGCTCAAGGCCAGGCTGGATGGGGCCCTGTGCATCCTGGTGAAAAGTGCCCCTGTTCCCATGTACAATCACCTGTGAGCTGATCTGTTTATTCATTTTTTGTAATATTTTAAGGGCTCAATCTCTACGAGTACGTTCGGATTGCCCCTGAACTCCTGATAATTCCTGGTACACACTGGCCTTCTGTTGCAAAGCAATACCAAAGTAATCTCTTGAAACACAGCTTCTTTTTGATTGTTGCAAAGTTGCAGCTTGTCAGCTTCGTTGGATTCTCCCTCTGTTTAATTTCTGAAAAGACAGTCTAGATTTTTGTTGTTTTATTATTTATAGCGATCTTTACAGGTCTAAAATTTACACAGCATCATCTTTAGGGGATAAAGGTTATGTCCAAGCCTTTCCTTTGCAGATTTGCCATCCTTTGGGCTACAAGCTCTACAGCTCTGGGAGAGAAGCCACCTGAAAATGCCTGGCATGGATCTGCATGCCAGCACAGCCTGGCACAGGCACTGCACAGGCGATTTGTGAGCCACTTACGGGGGTGGCTGCAGCAGGAGGCAGAGCCCATCAGACACTCGGCTGCTGCCTTTCCTAGAGGTGCAGATGCAGCCAATGCATTTCCTCTTGCCTCCCCTCCACCTCAGAGAAGCCAGTTTTAACAGCAAGCCTGATGCCAGTCTGGTGCCTAAAGAATGATTTCCACCACCAGGATTGCCAGGCTGTAGGTGAGTGAATAGCAGCCCTGTGCCAATTTCCCCTCCATCATAAGAAATCACCACTTGTTTACTTGACAGAGCTACAAGTGTAAACAGCTGTACATTTCAGTGCATACAAGATGTTACAAGTGTAAAACAGCAGCCATGCATATTATGTGTTTCGGGGCTCTACAGGTTCACTCCTGCTTTCCATCAGAGCACAGAGAGCGTAATGTGATTTGCAGGGAGAGGAGGACGCCTCCGTTCAGCTGAAATGTGGTGAGCGCACGCAGGCAGGGAAGAAGGGATCTGCTGAGTTTTCCTCTGGTCGTGCAGCTCCAGAGCCAGGGACTTAGCTGGCGGTCAGCAGCAGTGTTACTGTCACAGTGTCACCTGTCAAATTTTCTCTGCAGGAATAATGGTGACTGGATGCCCCGATGATTAGTGCGTGGTTAAAGCCTAAAGGATGCAGGCACACAGAGCCCGAGCTCACAGCCAGGTTTACTCCCCCCGTGTAGCAGCACTTAGTCCAGGGAAATCACTCCTGATTGGCACCACAGGCTAAAGAATCTGTCTGAAGGGGTGGGAATGAAATGTGGCAGTGACAGAGTGCTGAAAAATAGCCTGTTTTCCAGGTAAAATGCTGCTCTTTGTGAATAATATCAGCCTGAGTTGAGTTGATACTAGACGCTCCTGATTAATTAAGGATCTATTATGTCTAACTAAAGCACACAAAAACCCCTACCTACTGACTTTGTAAGATTTGCTTTTTAGAGGTTAAGGTAATGGCAAAGAGAACTGGTAACAGATCAAGGGGGGATCCAGGTAAGGATAAAGGATCATTTGGAATATCTGATTATATGTATATAGAATATATATATTATATGTTTATATATATTATATGTTTATATAATCAGATGAGAAGCAACAGCAGAAAAGCCTCAGAATACAAGTATCTTTTAATCCACAATACTTTTTGTCCAAAATATAAGCAAAACCAGCAAATTCTACAATACAACTCAGAGGAATGGATGCATTTCTAAGCAAATAGATATTTATGTCTAATTAGAACAATGGAAAAAAAACCCAACAAACTAAAAACCCAAAAAAAGAGGTGTCCATCAAGACCAGGACCTTGCCTCTGGGGGTGCTCAGTAATAGATGCTTGGAAATCAATGCCTGGAGCCAGTGATATTTTTTCTCTTTGTGCCCACATCTCTTTTGACGCTCAGCAAATTGCTTCTTCACCTGGTGATTACAGCCAGACCTGTCCTTCAAAAATTCACCTTTATGAAACTCACATTTTTTTTACCTTGTTTTCAAAAAGAATGTTGAATCACAAGAATGGTGGAAATCAGTTTGCTTCCACTGATTTCGTGGAAGTATCACTAATTTACAGCCAACTGTTTCTCAGTTCTTATGAAGTCCAAATTGCAAATCAATGCAGGGAGAAAATAGTCAGAGAAACCTGTAATGAGCCTCTAAAAGTCCTCTGTCTATGCAGTCTCATCTTAGCAAATGTTAATCATGACACTTGAAACATGGACAGAAGAGAAAACAACTACCCTCACCTCTTTGTTCTCACTCACTGCACCTTTATGCCATATAGAAAAGTTCAGAACACTTCACTGTCTTTTCATCTATCATTTTTCAAAACTATTTCGTCTACTTCTTGCTTCTTTTTACAATTTTCACCTTTGTAATGACATTCTGGGTGATCCACCACTGCACTTCTAAACTTCACCTTGCTGCTTTCTGACCAAGTCCTGTTAATCATACCCAATCTAATAATAGCAGTGTTAATAACACCTTCTGATACAATATCCTCCTCCACAGGCCTTCTATGTTCTTCGGATGGCTAATGTCTTGTTAAAACTTTTTTTACTTATTAATTTTGTCTGTGACAGAGCTTGATTAGCTTCTAAATTACCCTGTTCCTATTTTTAGTTCACTATGCCCCTACCCTTCACACACAGTTTAATCCCAAAGTATTAATTCGTCTCTATATAATGCTGACTTGTCTTTCTCCAGGTACCCTAAATCTTCCTGTTTTCATTTGAGGTCCATCTACCTTTGTTTTAACTCTTATTACCTTTCTCATTACTTTTACTGCTCTCTGTTCTCCATTGACGGGCACAATTGCTTTGCAGCAGCCACGGGTAGTGCTGGGGAGGTGAAGGGTCAGGTTCACTCTTTGATAGAACTCACCTCACGTCCTGCTCAAATTAGCAATTGCAATGATGCACCGAGTCGGGGACGGCGGGAGGAGGGAGCTTTGTGTCTCCAGTCACTGTGGGGTGAGTTGTGAACTCGGCTGTCTGCAGGTGTGGGAGTGGGGAGAAACGCCTCTCTTTGCTGCCACTTTGCTCACTGGCACTCGCCAGGCCCTGCCTCAGATGCAGGAGTGGGGCAGGCAGTGACAGCCCCACCGTGGTGAGCAGGATGCTCGTCCTGGGGTAATCACAACTCAGGAGCACCTGGGTAGCAGAGCATCAAACTGCTGCAGCTTTTTTTCCCAATGGTGCAAGCCTTTTTCCGTTCAGATCTGTACCAGTTTGGATTTTCTCTTCCTGTGCATTTCTTCTAGTACTATTTGTAAGGTTTTAATGGTCAAAAATTATTGTTGTTGATCTCTAAATGGAATCAACTGATCAGGAGTGAAGAAAGAATGAAAGAAAAGCAAGGAAGAAGAAGAAAGAAAAAAGAAGAATAAGAAAAGAAGAAGAATGGAAGAAGTAGAAGAAAGAAGAAGGAGAAGAAGAAGAAGAAGAAAGAATGGAAGAAAAACAAGGAAGAAGAAAGAAGGAGAGAAGGAGAGAAAGAAAGAGAGAGAGAAAGAGAGAAAGAGGGAGAGAGAAAGAGAAAGAAAGAAAAGAAAGAAAAGAAAGAAAGGAAAGAAAGGAAAGAAAGAAAGAAAGGGAGAGAGAGAGAGAGAAAGAAAGAAAGAAAGAAAGAAAGAAAGAAAGAAAGAAAGAAAGAAAGAAAGAAAGAAAGAAAGAAAGAAAGAAAGAAAGAAAGAAAGAAAGAAAGAAAGAAAGAAAGAAAGAAAGAAAGAAAGAAAGAAAGAAAGAAAGAAAGAAAGAAAGAGAAAAGAAAGAAAGAAAGAAAGAAAGAAAGAAAGAAAGAAAGAAAGAAAGAAAGAAAGAAAGAAAGAAAGAAAGAAAGAAAGAAAGAAAGAAAGAAAGAAAGAAAGAAAGAAAGAAAGAAAGAGAAAGAAAGAAAGAAAGAAAGAAAGAAAGAAAGAAAGAAAGAAAGAAAGAAAGAAAGAAAGAAAGAAAGAAAGAAAGAAAGAAAGAAAGAAAGAAAGAAAGAAAGAAAGAAAGAAAGAAAGAAAGAAAGAAGCTAGGAAACCAAGGACAGTCTTGATCTCTCTTCTTCCCCTTAAATCCCACAATTGTCCATGGGACCCCAAGAAGTTGGTAGATTGGACTGACAGCAGTACTCAAGCCAGCATTGATAATGATCAGATTTATGATCAGATCTGTTCAATTGCTGGCAGAGCGCCAGTGGAAATCTGGCCACGTGGCATGTGCTGGCAATTTCCTTCCTCCTAAACTCTGCAAATAAAAATATATAGGGCACCCAAGTCAGATTTTCCTCTGGAGTTCCTTTCTTACAGAAATTAATTAGACATTAGGCTGAGCTACTTTTGAAATTTAGTGTAGCATGAATCTTGTCATTTTTAAGTCTTCCTTGTACAGCTGCAGAATGCTCTGTAGTCTCTGCAGATCCTGCCAAACCACCACAAACCCATCACCAAATGCTTCCTCCAGTCTAACACCCATGAGGAAGAGATGATTAGTCATCTTAAACAGTTGTTCCTTTTTGGACTGGTGCTGAATGAATAATATTTTCTTGCTTTTAATGTGTTCCTGACTGGAAAAGAAAATTGAGAGATATCAGAAGTTTAATATGTAATATGTAGGATTTCAATGTAAAATGGTGATGTGGGAATCTAATAGATCATGTAATGGGAAGTCCTGTGGTCTTTTTGTCTGGAGTAGAGTCAATCACGTTTTTTAATAGTAATTTTGGACTTGTGCTGGAAACAGAGATGATAATAGAGATGTTGTCATTTTGCTGAGCAGGGTGTGCAGAGAGTCAAGGCATTTTCTGCATCTCAAACCACCCCACTGTTTTAGTGTGTTGTTAAGTTTATTGTATTACTCCCCCATTTCATGTATTGTTTCCCCCTGTTTAATGTAAATGGTTCTGCCCTCCCCCAGTTTAGCCCTGTCAATAATGGTTTTTCCATGGCAACTCCCGCCATTGGGATTGTCAGCTCTTTCGGTTATATTATTTCTCCTCCCTCTCCTTCCCTTATATGTATATTAGTTCCTCCTCCCTGGGCCCAGTCAATCACCCCCCCCCCACTCCTCCCAGCTTTCCAGAATCTTCTTCTCTGTGGGGGTTGTGGTTGGCTGAGGTCCCGGGGCCCCTCCTTTGCTTTGTATCTATTGGTTTCCCCCTTATGTCAGTTATGCTAAGTTCATCCTTTCACCCTTCCCTATTGGTTCCCTGTAAATCCCTCCCATGTACACCCCCCCCCCCCCCCCTTCCTTTAAAACCTCATTTCTCCTTCCCCTTGGTGCCATTCCCTGGTTGGTGCTCCTTGGTTGGTTTCTCCGGTTCGTCAATAAACCGACTTCACCCCCAGTGAGTGTGCGGCTCCTTCTCTCGTCCCATTGGCAGCAAGTTCTGTCCGCAAGCCAGCTCAGCCCGAGGCCAGCAGACGCCGAGGGCGGCTGGCCGTTCATGCCGCTGGGTGTCGGGCACTGCCTTTTGCTAGCCGGACGTTGACCTTATTGGCCACATACACCTCGCCGCACCCCACCAGCCAGGGGGGGCACAAGGAGCCAGGAGAGGGCACAGCGGGACAGCTGGCCATGACTGACCACAGAGACATTCCAGAGCTCATGGTGTCATGCTGAGCACATAAAGCTGGGGGGAGAAGAAGAAAGAGAGATCATTGGTGTGCCAAGTCACCACTGCATGTGATGGAGCCCCATTCTCCTGGGGATGGAATGGCTGAACACCTTCCTTCCACTGGGAATTGGTGGAGGAATTCCTTATTTTGCTTTGCTCATGATTTTATCTGTCTTTGTCTCAACCCTCCATTTTTCCCAGTTTTACCCTTCTGATTCTCTCTCCCAACCCAGCGGGGCGGAGTGCACATGTGGTGGGGCTGTGTGGGGCTTTGATACTGTCTGCAGAAAACCAAACAGATCCAAAGCAGGAAATGATGGAGATGTGGTTGTACCTTGCCACCTGTAGTGAGAACAGAGCAGCCAAGAGACCAGGATGAAAAAAGGGAATGACAGAGCATGGAAGGTCAAATGTCTTAGACTGAGAGCTCATGTTGCACCTGAGCAGCCCACCTGCACAGTTTCCATCCTGTTGCTTTGGCAGGGCTGTGCTGAGCCCACCCACATTGCTGAAGCAATGGTAACATCTGTCCAAATCTCTGCAGCGTTTGATGTACTGTGGCAGGAGGCATCTGGCTGGTCATAAGCATATCCTTCATACATTTTCTTCTCTGCATGACAGCTGCTCTTCACATCCAGCAGACTTCAATTCACCTGCAAAGAGGATGTCTGATGCACAGCAGCTGCCAAACATTTCTAAAGAACAGCACTCCTAGGAAGGGCTGCTGTATTCCCTACAATATATGCATCCAGCAAAAGCTATGGCCTTGCCATGCGTTCTTCATTCTTTCAGCACTAGGGTAAGAACAGGGACTATTTTTTTTCCCATCATCTTCATCAGGATAGGAGAGCAGTTGCTTGACTCCATTCAACTATGGTACACCAAAACAGACAGATGAAGCATCTCAGCACCAATGGTGTAATGTCCTGGAAAATTAATGTGATTGACTTCAAGTGCTGAGACAAAAAGAACATGGCAACCTTGCCTAGCAGCCTCTCTCCTCCATGGGCCACCTGTTTGCCTGACCTTTATGCATGTGGACTAAAACAGCTTCAAAAAATTTGGGGCGGAATATGCTGAAACGATTCCATCTTCTGCCTCTACACTGCATCTGATGCATTGGTCATTCGCATTAATGCTATTGTAATTGCTTTATTGAATATGCTGGCAGAATGTACTCATTCCAGGTATGCTGAAGACATGGGGTTGATGGCTTGACCTTGCAGCTCCTTGCTGGAATGTAACTCCAGCATGCGGAAGGAAGGCAATGAGTTCCTCTCCTAAGAGGTGACTAATCAGTACCCAAAATGAGTCTCTCGTAGACATTTTGCTTAACAGCAAATTTAATGGAAAGGCTCCTTGTAACACAAAGGGAGATGAGCCACACATTCTACAGCTTTGATAATCAAATCATTATTTTTGTAGCCTTAAGGGATATCTGCTTACAGCAGAATTCAACATATAGTTTAATTTACTTATCTGATCTTTCTCTGCACATGAATAGCTTCTATTTCTTGCCCGATTTCAAATTTCCTTACATAATTCAAATGGCATCACAAAGTATGTATGTGTGTTTTTGTACTGATGATATTGACAACTGACTAAAGGGAGGTTTTATTTCTCTGTTCTTCTTGTCCCTTTCCTATTCCCTCTATTCAAGCTGCAGCTCAAAAGGATTTATTTTTTATGATCTTAATTCTGCGACAGTGTGATTATTATTAGTGTTTTAAATTCTAACCTCTGATCCCTTTCATCTCTTTTATTGTTGTGCTTTTTCTAATCCCTAAGTCTTATAAAGTGCTTCTCATCTGTACGTCTTAAAACGCTTTACAAAGGAGACTGGAAGCACTATTCTTACTTGACATGCTGGGGACTGAGGCACAGAGAAGTGAAGGGTCATAAGTAAAAATAATACAGGAAAAACATGTTGAAAAAAGTCCTATTTTTTTTTCCCCCTCTCTAATGTATTGTGTTGCTTTCCTTACAGGATTTGAGCACAAATATCAAAATCATTAGAATTCGAATAAAAGTCTTCCTGTCATTTTCACATTTGTTGCCTCCAAATCCTACTTCTTTTTCCTTTTCAATTTTCTTTTTTTAATGTAACTACCTGTTTTAAGATTTTTCTTCTGCAAAAGAAAAACTCTAATGCAATTAGCACCTCTCATTATCAGTGATTTTGCAAGTGCATGTAGGTTAAAAATGCATGGACATTCTGCTAGCTAATGTCTGCTGCTCCAGAGAATCAGATTTTCTGCTGTTCCCAGGTTAGGAATGTAAAGAAATTGCACAAAATGAATCCCAAACATAAATGTGGCTAAGTGTGATAGCAGGGTGACAACAACTTGATAATGTAGAGCTCATAATGAGACATATATATATGGTCTTATCACCCCAAACAGCTCTACCGTGCTGATTCGGGTAAAAAAACCCACATCATCAACAAGGAAGAAAAAAACTTTTCGACCATCTCAGCTCTCTCTTGCTCATTACACCGACCTGTCAGAAATGACAACTTGGCCAAGCCCAGTTATACCATGCTGACAAGGTGCTGTATATGCTTTTCTGCCATAATGTCAGCCTTAAGGTGCAGTGTATTTAGGGAGGCTCATTTCTATGATTGGTCCAAAAAGAGCCATTTGCCCTGTTGGTGGGGTGAGGCAAAACCTTAGTTTCCTTCGAATTAGGAGTAATTTTCACAAAGATTGTTTTTGGAAAACTAGCTTAAAATAGTGGAACTTTCATTTTTCGTTTTTCTTGAGTCTGATTACTGGACAATTGTCTGATGATTTTCATTTAGTGTCTAAAACAGCAATGATATTATCACTAATATCTGACATATTTCAGAAAAATCCTGAATGCAGCCAAATAAAATTGCATTCAGGGACATATGCTGGCAATCCACTATAAATAAGGAGATATAATATAAACACAACAATCTAAAGGGCAATGATGCAATAAATGTAAATTAAAATACCAGGAGGGGAAAAGAAAAGGAATCCTCAGCTCCATTTGCAGAACTCCAATGACAGAATTTTAGGGTAATGAAACTGTGTTAAGGACAGAGCACCGTGAAGCTTGAAAGGGAATATGTCATGTTCCAAACAGGTGCAATGGGAGCTGGAAATGACAACCAATGGTTTATAAGTTCTAACACTGGCTGTGCATAAAGGCAAGGCACACCGATCCATGGCAATATGAGTGCTGGGAAGGCAATGATCTGCTGTGATCCTGGATTTGCTGGAGTACAGGGGTTTTAAGCTTTGCTGCAATGAGAATTCTCTTTGACTGTTCTGATGACATCTGGGGGGCTCGATTTTGGATCTCAAGCACCTACATTATATGTCTAGAAATAATGATGTGTGTTTAATAATATCTAATCACCTAATCCTCCACTTTGCTTGTGCTGTATTAATGTATTTCCACTTGGATTGGGAATTATGTCAAACACCATCCCCTGTGCTGAAGTGTCCACACACCTAGTCAGCAACAGACTCAGGTTGATATTACCCTTGTGCAAACCTAACCTCTACACAGTATAGAATACTCAGCTTTTCTGATAGACAAATGATGCATTAGAATGCTGCACTGCCTGATGCCATATCTCCCTCTGCTGGTAAGGTCACTGACTGCCGAATATGTTAATCTTTAGCAAAAGATTTTTCGGACTCAAAGGTCATAGGTTTGATTCATGGCATGGTGCTGCTATGTGGACCAACATCCGCTTCCTTCATCTTCAGCACAGAAACTGTCATTGGAACACTGACCTCTCAGCTAAAGGCAGCAATGTGCCTTGTACCCAAGAGGTGAAACAAATGGAGGTCTAGGAGGAAAAAAAGAAAAAGAAGAAGGGGAAAAAAAAAAGAAGAAGGATGGAAATGCCAAAGGTCGGTGCTGTTCAATGAGCGTGGCAATTCTCAGAGCTGAGCATTACTGTAGACTCTCAGCTTCATCCTTCAATGGCTAAACCTTTGATCATTACTGTTTGCAAACACTGCAAAATGTTTTAATAAATGCTCAGTAAGAACGTGCTAATGAGGTATTTACAACCTTTTAGAATTAAGTATCTAAGTAGGAAATTTGTCAACTAATAGTTTTGTTTGAGTAACTGGAATTTATTTCAGCCTGATTGAAATGTGGAGAAGAATTCATGACTTTCCATCTATCACTTTTAACTTTTACTTTCCAGTAGAAAAAATATGTAATTAAATAAATAAACAGTAAAAAAAAATTCATCCAGCTGTCAGTGCACCAAGACATTGTTGTCACTGGAAATAGATATGTCTGCTCCTTTTTTGTAAATGCCACTTCAAGAGGACGTGATGGGATACTCAGTCTTCAAACAGCACTGGGAGGAAAAGCTGAAAGACACTTTTCCCATAAATTTGTCTTTCTTGCATGCATGCAGCAATGCCAAGTTCAGATAAGTAGAAATCCTTACTCCCCAAAGATATTCTTAGTAGATGGATGAGATTTTTGAAACATCATCTCTTTTTGTATTTGTTATATTGGGGGTGGAGATGCTAAGATGACAAAGGTCTTAGTTTGCTTGCAACACCTTGAGAGATGCATTGAGAAAAAAGTTTTGTTGTGACAATTTAACTTTCACTCAGAAATACTCCAGCCATTCACATATAAAGGAGAAAAATAACAGTCCTAATGTCTTTTTCTTATATTGTTTTTCATACATTTTTTTTTCTGACTGTGGAAAAACAAAAGCAACAACAACAATAACAAAACTCACAAAAACTAAACACTTCACAAAGAGATAAATTTCTAAAACTGACCAATATAGTCAGTGCTACATAACCATTTTAGTAATAAGACCTGTTTTAATGCTAAAAACCTTGGTTGCAGAATTGCCCCTGCTTTTTGTTTCGGTTTTTTTTTGTTTGTTTGTTTGGATTAGCAGTAGAAAGAAAGGCTTTAGACACATAAAGAGGAATCAACTATTACATGAATGTTACTTTATTTCTGGTTTGGCATCAGACCTTGAAATCTGTTTGGCAAATTGCTGCCTGGTCTATAATACATGAACTCACCTAAGAGAGCATAATGAAGGAACTCCCAAATGCTGAAATGTGGTCTGTGGGAGAAGAAGCCCCTTCTGTAAGGAGCAGATGTCTGAAAATTACCCTTCAGCTTCAGGCAAGCTCTGTCATGTCAGAGAGAGCACTTACTCACACAAATAGTCTCAACCCCTGTGGTGGGGCTGTTTCTGTGGATCAAAATCAATGGGTTTTGTAATGTAGGTACCATTCCTGAAAAGAGGAATCTCACTCAGGCAGCAGCTCAGAGCCCTGCTGACATTGTTGCAGGGATGCTCGCACACAGCACAGATTTGGGCGCGCACGTGAGGGCAGGTGAACCCCAGGACAAGTGGCACAAGCTGTCCCAGAAACAGAAAATGTCTGTCATCTCTCTTTTGCTGTCAAAATGGCCTCTCCTTCAAACAGCACATTAGTCCAGCCTTTTATTTTTTTTCCCCCTAACCTCTCCAAAATAGCTCCTTCACAATTTTGTCCTTTGCATTAGGGAAAAGGAAAAAAGGAAAAAAGGAAAAAGGGAAAAAAGGAAGAAAGGAAGGAAGAAAAAAAGGAAGGAAGTGGCGGAAAGAAAGAAAGGAAAGAAAGGAAAGAAAGGAAAGGAAAGAAAGGAAAGGAAAGGAAGGAAAGAAAGGAAAGAAAGGAAAGGAAAGGAAAGGAAGGAAAGGAAAGGAAGGAAGGAAGGAAGGAAGGAAGGAAGGAAGGAAGGAAGGAAGGAAGGAAGGAAGGAAGGAAGGAAGGAAGGAAGGAAGGAAGGAAGGAAGGAAGGAAGGAAGGAAGGAAGGAAGGAAGGAAGGAAGGAAGGAAGGAAGGAAGGAAGGAAGGAAGGAAGGAAGGAAGGAAGGAAGGAAGGAAGGAAGGAAGGAAGGAAGGAAGGAAGGAAGGAAGGAAGGAAGGAAGGAAGGAAGGAAGGAAGGAAGGAAGGAAGGAAGGAAGGAAGGAAGGAAGGAAGGAAGTGGCGGAAGGAAGGAAGGAAGTGGCGGAAGGAAGTGGCGGAAGGAAGGAAGGAAGTGGCGGAAGGAAGGAAGTGGCGGAAGGAAGGAAGGAAGTGGCGGAAGGAAGGAAGTGGCGGAAGGAAGGAAGTGGCGGAAGGAAGGAAGTGGCGGAAGGAAGGAAGTGGCGGAAGGAAGTGGCGGAAGGAAGTGGCGGAAGGAAGGAAGGAAGGAAGGAAGGAAGTGGCGGAAGGAAGGAAGTGGCGGAAGGAAGGAAGGAAGGAAGGAAGGAAGGAAGGAAGGAAGGAAGGAAGGAAGGAAGGAAGGAAGGAAGGAAGGAAGGAAGGAAGGAAGGAAGGAAGGAAGGAGGGAAGGAAGGAAGGAAGGAGGAAGTGTCGGAAGGAAGGAAGTGTCGGAAGGAAGTGTCGGAAGGAAAGAAAGAAAGAAAGAAAGAAAGAAAGAAAGAAAGAAAGAAAGAAAGAAAGAAAGAAAGGAAAGAAAGAAAGAAAGAAAGAAAGAAAGAAAGAAAGAAAGAAAGAAAGAAAGAAAGAAAGAAAGAACGAAAGAAAGAAAAAGAGAGAAAGAAAGCTCTCTAAAAGCACCTGAAAATACATCTCGCTTTCCTTTTCCCAAAGTTAAATCACTTCATTTCTCTGCTGCTAACCCTGTAAAACACCCAGCAATGCTCAGGAGGCAGGACATGGGTGGTTGTTTCCTATTTGGACATGGCAGCATCCTCTGCTGGACCCAGGGACAATCACGTCCTGTCTCGGGAAAGGGACGATGCCATCCCCCTTGTTGCTGGCACAGATGTCAGGCTGCAGAGCACTGCAGAGCAAGAGGAGCGGACGGAGGAGCCGGGGCAGCGCTCCCGGACTGGCAGCGGCTCGGGGGAGCGAGGCAGCCAAAACTCTGCCCTGCACAAAAACTCTGCCCTGCACGGCAAAAGGGAGGCCAAGCACTGGGCAAGGCCTCCCAGCAGCACTGCCCTGTGGTAATTGTCGCTAGTGCAGGGAAATGGGAGCAAAATGCCATCTGCGTATCGCACGCTGGCCGACGCAAAGAGGGATGTTCTGTTTGGAACATGCTTCACCTGCAGTGGAGCAAATTCTCTCTTTACACACTTTAATACGTCTCGCTTGAACTCTAAGTGATGAGACATCATTGCAATAACTCCGAAATTCTTCCCCCACCCCTCCAACCTGGTTTGTCTGAATTCAGGCCTGGCTCTGATACCTGGCTCTGTAAATCCAAGTCAGTGCTAGGCTCTGCTGTTGGGATGGAAATCCTGCATATTCAGGAGGTGGAAAGACCCTGGGCATAATGCTCGCTTGCAGACATCCAGGACTTGCTTTATTAAGATGTGTTTAATAAGAAAACTGGACGTTTCCCCCCCTCTTCAAAATAAAATTTAAAAAGGAAAAAAAAAATCACGTAATGTTCATGACTAATTAAATTCTCACTCTAGTCATGATTAATGTAACAAATAATTACTGCTTAGATCTAATATAGATACAAGTAATTGTTCTGCCCACAGTGCATCGTGACTAACAATTAAACAGAGCTTCCAAAGCAACTGAGAGCAGATCTTAGGCTAACCTTTTGCCTTGTTGTGCTTTTGCTGCAGAAGGAGTATACATGCCTACAGCTTTTGTATTCCCATTCACATCACTGGCAGTGACAGATTCTTCTCTTATTAGATGTTAGACAAGCTTATTCCTTTTAACTTCATGTGTTCCCACTTTGTGAGACTGTAGGGCAAATAAAAAAATAGGGAGACACAAGGAAGAAAAAGCCTGCATCACCTCCGGATCCCTTGAGAGATTCCAGCCTGGAAAGCTCTTTCTCTCTTTCTCTCTTTCTCAGTACAGCTGGTTTGAAGGTTTTGAGTTTACTCCAACCTGGCTGCAAAGATGAGTCCTTTTTTTTTATTATTATTTTATTCCCCCGTTTTATGTTTCCCTTAGCTGTTTTAGTTGAAGAAAGCTGTGTTATAAAATGTACCTTCCATCCCTTTCAAAGCTGACTGTTGTAGAAACCTGGATTTTGTCATTCAGAGTAGGAACACATCAGACTTATTCATTACTACACAGATATAATTTTGATCATCTTCTATGGACCTTGAATCTACACCAAACAGCTTAGAAGGTTAAGCTAAAGAATGGTTGCAAATTATTAAAAAAAAAATTAAAAAGAAAAGGAAAAATAAACAGGAAAAAACATATGGAAAGTAAAGTGGCTTTGAATCCTAATAATTTAAATCAAATGGTTCAGCAGCCATGAGCCTTAATAAGGCCAAGACTTCACTTCTGCCTTTTTTGTTTCAGGAAAATAAGAGAAACTAGCTGCTCATCTGGATAAAGCTTCCTGCTCATCCTTGGACATCTCCTTTGAATATGGGGTAGTCATTTAAAATGTGAATAGTGATTTGGTTCTGGTTTACTTCATACTTCTATGTATGTTATGTGTTCTGTGTCAGCATTTGAAATCTATGAAGATAAAAAATCATTAGGATTTTGTGCATTACCTATCTACAGAACCTTAATGCTAAAGTAAGTCTAAAGTAAATATAGTGATAACAGGATGTTAACACTAATAATAAAGAAGTGAACCTAATAACAATAAAATACAGGAACAGAGGATAGTGAGGCACAAGTTGTCATTTGAGTCAAATAGTGATAAGTATTTCATGGGAGGGAAAACTTAGAGGTAAAACATTAAATCAGTCCAGTGATCTTTCTAGTTCTCAGATTTAAAGATAATCTGTAAGAATCTGATGTCCTGTTAAATATTCAATGATTTTAAGGCCAGAAATGCTGATAATCCAAACCAACCAGGAATGAAAGCAGCGTGAAAAGTCTAACAGGAATTTACTAGTTGGACAAAATTGTGACAATCACCTCAGGAAAGGCTGATTGTAGAACTCCGTCAGATCTGTGCCCTGAGAAGGCAAACTGTTAAAAAAACTTAGCTGATAAAAAACTTAGCTGATACACACCCTAACTTAATGAAATGAAGAAATGAACTTATTGAAAACCTGCTGATGTAAACTATTATAGGACTTTTTTTTTTAAAGCTTTGCTGCAGGAAAAGAGGCAATTACTTTTCTCAAAAATATTAATTACTGGCAATGATTTGTTCATTCCTGGTAAAAAGGGAGAAATTGGTTCTTTAGAGTGTGCATCTCTCACTGACTTTCAAGGGGCTGTCTGGGTCAAGCTTGTCCTTAAGTAACAAAATGAGTTCCAACTTTAAGCTTTCCCTTCTACCTCTCATGGTTCATTTGAAGGTGTGCACTGATGCATTGCAGTTTTGTAGCAAACTCTAAGGCACTCTCCATGGCACCAGAGTAATATCCTCAGTGGAAACTTACTGAAAGTATTGCTACTTGAAGGATGGCCATGAGGCTTTGGAACTCGGTTTTATGAAGTTGATGAACATTCACTGAGGATTAGGCTGTACTCATCAAACAATCTCACTTTTTCTTCAAATAAAAGAGTGCTGCCATTTCCTCTCTTCTAAATCTAACTGTTCACAACAACAAAAAAAAAAATGTTATAAATGTGCTTTCCTCCTCTACTGAACTGCTCAAGACACCTTATTTCTTTTCTGATTTCAGATCTTTTCTTATATATTTTCTAAATCTATATGCCAAACAACATGTTCCATTATGTAAGACACTTGACATAAATTTGTGGAAATGTTGATGCTTCCCAGGGAATCTGTGGTACAGTGGAATTGATCAAGTCAGTGAAAAAAAGGGAAGGTTTGCAATTTAGTTATAGAATGACAATGTCTGCAGTGTGGGTGATTTTGACTCTCTGAGGCAATTCTCCTGTGCCACTTCACAGGGCTGCTCTGCCCTCCTCCTTTCCCTGGCAGATAGGGAAGAGCCTGGGTTAGATCCCAGCAAGAATAAATCAGCCTTCCTCCAAAACTCATTGGAACAAAGCCAGTTTCTGAAAGATAAGTACCTGATCCCACTGACTATTACTTGACAATGAACCCCATCCTCCGTGGAAAATTTCAGCTTAGTCAGTGTGTGATAACCTGAATTACAGTAAGCAGGCTGTCAGATCTACTAATCTACTACCCTTTGTCTAATATCCACAAAGATTTATATCTCAAATGAGATACTACAACTTAGTGCACAAATGAAAATCGCTGCTGAAGCAATGCCTCAGGGTATGTAAGCTCTGCAACTATTTTACTTTGTCTTTAAAGCCAAAAAAGCCCCAGTGTGGATTGGGTTTTTAGAGTGCCCAGAATATCACCAAATGTCCCTTGATGTAGGAAGCATCATCCATTCTTTACAGTTCATCTCCTATGAACTGAAAATGTGTCCCATTAAGTGTGCTCCCTCTCCTTCATGCAGCTGGGATCAACACTGAATGTTCCCTGTGTACAGCCAGCAAGAAGCAGTCTAGTAGTGCTGCTTGATCATTTCTGTTGGCTTTTAAAATGGAAATGGGGGACATCTGTACCATTGTGTCAGGTTCAAACAAAGCTGTGTAGAAAGCACACAAAAAGCACCACACAGGTTATGTCATACTCAGCCTTCTCTTGTTTAAAGACTCACTGTCACACAGCTCTGAAAACCAAATACGGGTCTCATTAGAAGCATACACAATGCAGAAGGGGAAAAAAGACCCCACAATTCCTAACTGCAGCTTATTCATCCAAGGAGCTGCTAGTTGGCAAAGGGGTCAGGATGCCATGAAACACAGAGCCTGCAGATTTATGAGAAGAAAAAAAAAAAATAAAAATAAAAAAAAGAAAAGAAGTTTGTTTCTGCAGACCTGGTTAGACAAGTTAGAAGAGCCTCTAGGGAGTTCCAGCTTGCCTGTCCAGCACCTACAGAACAAATAACTGACATTTTTCTCTGACCTTGCCAGTATTACAGGTTATTTTAACAAGGCTAAAACTGGGAAAAAGGAAAAAGTCTCTAATGTATTAAGTACAAACATGCTAAATTCAACATCAGGAATGCAGGTCTATTTGCAGTGTGCCTCAGAGATTCAAGGAACATCAAAATGAACATGAATATGTAGATTATTTTGGCTTTGAGAAAGCTGTGGCCAGTGTAAAAAAAAAATCCCATTTGCCATTAATATTTACATTATTCTATACATTCTCTAGAGGTAAAACAGAATCAAGTAAGAAAGAAAACAGAAGGAAAAAAGAATGTAAAGCTTTGGCAGGGGAAAAAACACTTGTGAGGATATCAAAGTGCTTACATAGCAATACAACTTCTGAAAAATAATGAAAACAATAACACCAATGAAATCTGAACAGTGTGAAGCTCACATCTAACATTTGAAGTCAAATGTAAAAGGACAAAGACTGTTGGTAGTATGAAGATGCATGAAAGAACCCATGCATGACAATAAGTACAAAGATGACAAGAGCAAATTATGAAGAACAATGCTGAGTTCCTAAAAAGAACAGGGAATAAAAATTAAGTTTTATGCTTTCTATTGTTAAAATGAAGGGTGGAAGAAAGGAAATAATATTTAAGCATGGAAAAAATAAAACAGCTGAAAACAAAGTTAGCTATACTAGCATTGACTGATAAAAGAGATGGAAGAGTTCTTTGTATTCCTTATTTGTGGCTGTGATTTTCATAGTCACTCTATCAATAATTAGACTTTATTAAAAGAGGTAGGTGGATAATTCCTTTGTACTCTTTGCAAACTATCCTTTCATGTGTTTAGCTACACAGGAATTTTCTTAAGAAAAAGCATTTTGGGAGTCAAAAATTAGAAAATTATATAGTTCAGGTAACCCTTTCTAATGTAATTTTAACTTTGCCTTCTCATGTGTTACTAACCTTGGGCATTATGACACAGCCTTGGATTAAATAATCATGCACACAGTTTTTGACCATGCACAGTTTTTTCCTCCCCTCAGCAATCCCATTCTTTATAGTGGATGGGGTAAACAATATATTGTTTACCAGAACATTTTCAAAGTTTCATTTTTTTCGGAGCTCGTGGTGGTTACATGTACATGCTGCAACAGGAGAGCTTCAGTCCAGCTAAGTAATTGATTCTGTGGCATCACCAACTTAATGCTTTTGCTTCAGACTAGATCCTGCAGGAATAGGGCAGAATCTCTCTGGTTAAGCTTGCAAATTCAGATTCACAAATTTCAGATGTTAATTTGAATTTCCTAAGGCTACCCTGTGACTGGCAGATGTGGGTGTCCCACAGACAGACACAGAGTTCTGTGTGTCACAGGCAGAAATACAGGGCTCTCATCACTTCAGCATTCTTTTCTTTTCCTGTCCAACTGATGCTTTGCTCGCAATCTGCAGGTAGAAAACAAGGATAGAGAAGTTTGGGAAGAATTTTAATTGGGGGCTGCTGAGTTGAAAAGGATAGAGAATTTGGGAATGAAGTTAAGCCTTGGCAAAAGGGAAGGGTGGGGTTAGGTATTTTGAGATTTGGCATTTTTTTCTCATTACCCTACTCTGATGTGCTGGGCAAGAAATTAAACTGTTTTCCTCAAGCTGAGTCTGTTTTTTCCCATGCTGGCAACTGATGAGTGACCTCTCCCTGCCCTCACCTCATCCCACAAGCCTTTCATTATATTTTTCTCTCCCCTCTTCAACTGAGGAGAACTCACTGTTTGGCACCTGTCATCCAGCCAGGCTGAATGCACCACAGTCAGGATGCCTAAATCCTGACTCTTCAATCAGTTCATCTATAATCACTCTCTGGCTTCAACTACAAGACATAGAAACCCAAGTGGATAAACCAAAGAAGAAAGATGAATTGAACAAAGAAGGGAGTAATATAAAAGGAAGAAGAAATGTGTTTGTTTGTTGGTTTTTGGATTTTTTTTTTTTCAAGACTATTCTCTGCTCTTTTTCAAACTTTAGCAAAACACCTAAAAATTTTGGTAAAGCTATGTACCCTGGAAAACAGGTTATTAAAGTGTGAAGCAGTTGTTCTACAAAAATAATTATTAAAAAGCTAAAAAAAAGTATGTTTTTTCTAACCTTGTCTGCAGACATTTCTCAGTGTATTAAAAATATTCAGACATTGTCAAAATGAGCTGAACAAGATTCTCTAGGACTAGAAAATATCTCAAATCTGGAAGCTGTGGCATAAATGCCCTTTGACACTAGGTAATGGACGGTTAACATTCTCATCTCTTACTCTGCTGTCAAAGTAAATTAACCATTTACTGAAGAGAAAGAAAGAGAAAGTTTTGTTTCTAAGTCTTCCTTATTCTCACATGAGGAATATTAATAAAGTAACTCTGCAGGGATGCATTTAAATGGTCAAATATTTTCAGCTCCTGAGTTTGCTCCTCGTTCCCTAATTATTCTCATGTTAGTTTGTTAACAGGCTCTTTCTCCAGGACTAAGCCAATAGTTTTCCTTTGGGGTGAAATCCTGATACAGTTCTGGGGACAGGAGGTGTGAGGCTGTGCCATGCATCCTGTTCCCCATTTGCACAGGTGCTGCAGCCCCTATTCCATCATGCCTTGCACCATTAGGAGCTCCCCGTGTTCCCCACGAGTCAGAAATGTGATGTAGACCCTTGACCTTATCATATCAGGTGCTCATATCCATCACTCACATGAGCACAGCACTCGTGTTGTTTCAGGCACTTTAAATCTTTAAAAAATATAATAATAATAATAATAATAATAATAATAATTGTAATTGTAATGGAAAAAAAGCAAAGAAAAAAACCTTAAGAAGGCCAAATCAGATTCTAAGAAGATGAAAACTGATGCTTTAGTAGAAGAGACCTGTATAGAGAAATGTCTGTGCAAACCCTTCTGCACTATTTGGCCTGTACATTTGGATGGGCACCTTTAGCATTGTAGCTATATCCTTGAATCTTTCCAACTGCATTTCTCATGCTGAATTCTCTGAGCAGGTGGACTGAATTCCATTCTCAGTGTAAACTAGAGCAGGCTTACTTGACAGTGTTTGAAAGCATGGCTCCTCTTCATTATGTATTTGTAAATTTTTTTTTTTTTTTTTTTTTTTTTCCTGGCAGACAAAAAAAATCTTGTATAGCTTAAACCTGGACCATCTGACAGGCCAAACATTTTCTTGTGTTTTAAACTAAACTACCCAGAAGAGCTATCATCCTTGGGTGAAAAACATAGTGGACCAGTAGAGCAGAAAAGTTCATGTTCTTGGGCCCAATATGGGAAACCCACAGAAGTTCCAAGGCCAATATCCTGTCTCTGGGGATTATCAACAAGGACATCCTGATGGATTTCAGCTGTCAGGTTCATGATGATTGGGACTCAGACTTTCTCAAGTCTCTAAGAACTTAGCTAAAGGTGGGAGATGTATCTCAGCCCTTGGCAGCTGGGCCACTGAACAAATGGCTAACACATACAGGGAACAGAAATAAAACCCAAAACCCAAGTCTGAAAATTGAGTTGCTGTGATCCACAGTCTTGGGAATTTAAAATTTAGGTAGGACTGAATTTAACTAATATAAGAAATATTAATTGTGACATATATAGGGATGTAGCCTAAATACTAAGAGGTCTATCAACCTGAATATTCTGTTTGGGTACTGGGCTGGATGGTTTTCCCTGTGGAGATACCTCAATCTTAGCATTAATATCAGGAAGTGAAGTGTAAGTTCCTGAGTTCAGTGCCTCAACTAAGTAACTTTAACTACAGACACTTAACCATTCCTAAAATTCTGTATTACGAGACTTGGACATTAAGATATCATGGATCAGGCCTTATTAGAATTATAAAAGCCTCAGTAAAGAAATTTAAATAAAGCAATGATCATTTTTTTTTTAATTAAGACACAGGATCTGATGTTCCTCTTCCTAACCATGACAGCTCAAAACACATTTTGATCTTTTTTTTCATTTGTTTGGTTTAGTTACAATTGAATTTGCATATAATCAAATCACTCTATGAGTCTTTAAAAATGTAAACACAACCAATGAAATCTCA
This sequence comes from Ammospiza caudacuta, assembly GCF_027887145.1. Lineage (NCBI taxonomy): Eukaryota > Metazoa > Chordata > Aves > Passeriformes > Passerellidae > Ammospiza > Ammospiza caudacuta. Next base: position 81,715,884 of record NC_080632.1, on the reverse strand, counting down.
TTACTTATATCATCACAAAATGAAGAATTGGCAGCATAGTAGCAAACATGAGATAAATGTGAATATTCAGAATTCTCACTAGGTGCACAAGTACATACAAAATAGCTTTTAGGAGTATAATTTATGTGTGGAAGTACGCATTTGTCATATATAACCATCAGGCAGGGGGAATATGAAAGTACCTTTTTGTGAGATGCATATTTCATATTTCAAAACAATTTTACGCTCTTTGTTTGTTTATTTGTTTTACCTTTGTTGACAATATCAGCTCATTTTGAAGACACAGCTTTTTCAGTGCAAGTGATGATCCAGCCTGGGTTGTTTTTTGGGGGGAGACAGAGAGAGAGAGAGAGAGAGAGAGAGAGGGAGAGTGAGAAAGTTGATGGGACCAGATTTCCAAGTGGTTGTGACTCAAAAATTTAACTGAAATTAAAGAGGACTGCAATTCCCATCACCTGAAGAACAAAAAGCAGAAGACTACCTGAAGAAGAAAGAAGAAAAACTGGTTTGTAAAACAAACTAATGAGAAAGCTTTTGTGGATTAGGCACAATGGTCAAAGGAATGGAGTTACGTGGTGAACAGATACTAAAGAATTGTGGTCTTACAAAGAACCTCACATTTTGAGATAACTTAACAATGGATAGCTGAGACATTGAAAGCATGATCTTGTAAGTCTGTAGGCATCTCCTTAAGTGCAAATATCAGAGTAACGCCGTGAGATTCAACAGGAGGGGTCAATGTGCACGCACTGCACGTGGTGATTCTGCCCCGAACCTCAATTCCACTTTCTATCAGATGCTTCCCATAAACTCTGTGTCTCTTTTCTTCCTGGCCAAACAGTTGCTGGCTGCATCTCTCCCTCATGATCCCTTCAGAGTGTAAGGGATGGGGATGTGATGAATAGTCACCTACAGGGCTGTTTATGAAATAGCAGCCCAAGATATCATCATCCAGCGTGCAAGTCATCTCCTGCTTCCCTGCCTTCCAGTAGTAGTCCTCTGGCAGATGGGAAAGACAGTATATGGTTGAATATCAGAGATCCGAGCCAAAATATTTGTTCATGAAGCAATTGAATGACTGGAAGACAAAGATAATTTTCTTATTAATACTAACAGTTTAGCTCAAAGTACTTGCACATCTCCAGTATGTACTCGGTTTATTGGATTTTTTTTTTTATTCTTTCTGACATGTGGTTATTTAATCTTCTGCCAACACCGTCTACCAAACAGACTCTTCCCTGCTATGCCCATGAAGCTTTTGTACTATTGATGTTTTCACAGTGAACAGTGGATGTGTGTCAAATTATAGCTATTGATCTTCATTTTTTTCCTAATGTGTGTAGTTGTTTAGATAGCATTATAGTTTGTCTGATTATGGTTATATAAATAAAAGAAGGAGAGTAAAGAAGGAAAAAATCTTGCCACTATTATTTTGTTTATAAATTTCACTGTTGAAGGTAGACTGTTTATTTGAATTGAAAATATACTGAAATAAATATTTCTTTAGATAGTCGTTATCTTCTTTTTCTTCTTAGTAACAAGGGGAAGTAATAGGGCTTGCAGTCTTCAGGGAAAAAATAAAACTAAACCAAAAAAAGAGCATATTTTATTTTTCTATGAATCTTTTTATAACTTTTTTTTTTGCCACAATTCCTTTTGGTTTGGATGTTGTTGTTCAAGAAATCCCAATAAAATTTCGCCTGTTAAATGAATACTGTCAACCAGTGAACAAATAAAATAAAATTAAAAAAAACCCGAAACCTATTCCTCATGAGTGATGTTGTTATCAGTATAGTAAGAAGCAAGTATTTTTCTACCAGTTTATTTTTCTCTCTCCCATCTTGCAGCTATTAGGTTTGTTCCATAACTTATGGTTAGAAAGAAATTAATGTGGCAACTCGATTCAATAGTTAAAACAGTGGACTGGGAACTAGAGGATGTAGCATTGTTTTTCTACTCTTGCAATCATCTGATGTGCCAGCTCCAACAAGATTTGTCAGCTTGCTTCATATCCATTTATGTTCTTGTTTTGTATTTGCCTTCCATGTTCAAAATTGTACAGGCTTGGCTGACTTTTGGTGAAGCACATGGAAGGCAAAGCAATAATAACAGTTGCAATATTTTTTAATGCATCCCATGCATATCTTAGTACCATCCAGGACAAAAAAAAGATCTTTTGTAACCACCTGGGAGAGCAGGTGATTCAGCCTATAAGCAGGTGATGCTTGCTTATAGGATGAATCTTGTCCCTCTTCCTAATGTAACCCCTTTTTCTTAGTCTTTCTGAAAGCCAGGTGTCTAAACAAAACCTGAGAAAATAACTAATTGTATTTTTGATAT